>NC_030809.1:82624281-82928448 GCF_001704415.2 Capra hircus
GAGGCTTTAATAAGGTCTGGAAGCAAGGTCAGTGGGCAAGAAGCTGACTCTGGGTAACGAATTACTCATTTTTATATTAGTAGATACCTAGGGGTTCAGAGACACTGGTTCAAGTTGGACACATGCCCCTGGTCCCATGGATTCCCTCACTCATGGAAAGGAGCACTGTTGGAAGAGAACCAGAGCATGGACCTCTGAAACGTGGGTCTCATCCCAAGGTAGGGGATCCTCTACTCTCAGTCATATGCAAGGGAAGAAGCAAATTAAGGCCACTCATATTATTATGTGGATGGTCAGTGATACTCATCTTTCAGTAAGGCTGAAATGACCCCTATAACTGAGGTAAATGAGGTCACCAACTTTGAATTTTAAAGATTTATTTGTAATGTGGTTGTTTAAATCTTGGATTTCTTTTGTCAGATGGGTCAGCCAAAGCTTGCTTAGATTATAATATAGTTGAAATTATACTGAAAGAATAAGTGAGAGATGACAGTAATGCTGCAAAACTGGTTGATTACATACAAAAACATAAAACAAAGGGAAATAAACCCAGAAGTCTTTTATTTCTTGTAATTCTTCATAAAATTTGAAATCTCTCAGTAATGTAAGAAAATTATGATCTTTTCTACCAAAGAGAAAGATATAAGAAATAAAGAAATGATTAATATTCACAAATAGAAAGGGGTGTGTGTGTGTGTGTGTGTGTGTGTGTGTGTGTGGTGTGTGTACCTGGCTTGTGAATAAGGTTTCTAAAGATGGTAGTTCATTTCCGGTCCTTTGTTCCCTTCCCTTCCTGGTTCCCCTTCCAACAATTTGGCAGGCAAATTTTGTGGACTTTATCTCACACGCTAGTAAAGTAATGCTTAAAATTCTCCAATCCAGGCTTCAGCAATACATGAACCGTGAACTTCCTGATGTTCAAGCTGGTTTTAGAAAAGGCAGAGGAACCAGAGATCAAATTGCTAACATCTGCTGGATTATCAAAGAGCAAGAGAATTCCATAAAAACATCTATTTCTGCTTTATTGACTATGCCAAAGCCTTTGACTGTGTGGATCACAATAAACTGTGGAAAATTCTAGAAGAAGCACAAGCTGGAATCAAGATTGCCGGGAGCAATATCAATAACCTCTGATATGCAGATGACACCACCCTTATGGCAGAAAGTAAAGAGGAACTAAAAAGTCTCTTGATGAAAGTGAAAGAGGAGAGTGAAAAAGTTGGCTTAAAGCCAACTCAGAAAACTAAGATCATGGCATCTGGTCCCATCACTTCATGGGAAATAGATGGGGAAACAGTGGAAACAGTGTCAGACTTTATTTTGGGGGGCTCCAAAATCACTGCAGATGGTAATTGCAGAAATGAAATTAAAAGACACTTTCTCTTTGGAAGGAAAGTTATGACCAACCTAGATAGCATATTCAAAGCAGAGATATTACTTTGTCAACAGAATTCCATCTAATCAAGGCTATGGTTTTTCCAGTGGTCATGTATAGATGTTGAGAGTGGGACTGTGAAGAAAGCTGAGCACCAAAGAATTGATGCTTTTGAACTGTGGTGTTGGAGAAGACTCTTGAGAGTCCCTTGGACTGCAAGGAGATCCAACCAGTCCATCCTAAAGGAGATCAGTCCTGGGTGTTCATTGGAAGGACTGATGCTGAAGCTGAAACTCCAATACTTTAGCCACCTGATACGAAGAGTTGACTCATTGGAAAAAACCCTGATGCTGGGAGGGATTGGAGGCAGGAGGAGAAGGGGACGACAGAGGATGAGATGACTGGATGTCATCACCAACTCGATGGATGTGAGTTTGAGTGAACTTCGGGAGCTGGTATTGGACAGGGAGGCCTGGCGTGCTCCGATTCATGGGATTGCAAGGAGTCGGACATGACTGAGAGACTGAACTGAACTGAACTGATCCTGGACATGCCAGAGAACTAAAGTGAAAGAAAGTGAAGTCGCCCAGTCGTGTCTGGCTCTTTGCCACCCCATCGACTGTAGCCTACCAGGATCCTTCATCCATGGGATTTTCTAGGCAAGAATACTGGAGTGGGTTGCCATTTCCTTCTCCAGGAGATCTTTCCAACCCAGTGATTGAACTTGGGGCTCCTGCATTGTAGCCGGACGCTTTACTGTCTGAGCCATGAGGGAAGGCGAAAAAGAACTAAAGGGGTGAGGAAAACAGTTAACATAAATCCTTCACTCAGAAGCCTACAAGCATTACTCATGGCCCCATCAACCAATAAAAAGACTTTGGGAAGATTGTGACTCTGTGTCCCTCAGCCGAGGAGGAACCAGGGGAGGGAACTTGCATTCTAGGGATAAAATCAACTGGATTTCCCACTTGATGTGACTGCCTACCAGACACCCAATCTTGCCAGTCCATAAAGTCTGGCTTCCCACTGCACCTGTGTCTCCATTCTTTGAATCTGGGCCGGTGAACAAGCATGTTTCTCACAGTAAAAACTTTTTATCATAACTATAGTAGGTAATACCCTGGGACCATTTACATCAGATTCTTCGTAACTAACACTGAAATTCAAGAAGAGAACTTAAAGAGCAAGTTGGTGACCTTATATTGTTTTGTCAGGTTGAACCTGGAGCATTGCCTTTGGGCATGGCTAGCATCCAGCCAGTATGGATGCAAGGCTGTATCTGATATTTATGGGCAAATCCATCTAGTCAGCATCTATGCCTTACTATTGTCTAAATATTTTATATATTATCCTTGTTTTCTGAATCTGTTCATTATCTTTGGGGAAAATCAAATTAAAGGTTACCTGAAATGTAATCTCAAAAAAGTTTTATGCCCAAAACTAAGAAATGTATTTTAAATACAATAAAACCTTACAATAAATCACAATCAGATATAAAAGGAATGTTCCTGGTCCTCCACTATTCAATCTTTCATTAGAAAGTGAGCTTTGTTTTGTTTTTTTTTGTGGGTTTTGGGTTTTTTTTTTTTCATCTTTTAGAGGGTAGGCAGAGAGCACATAGAGGCAGCCTTGATTCAGGAGATAGGAAGTGTTCTATATTCCCAGTAATTTTCTGCCCAAATCTTACCAGATTTGTTTGACTGAGTTAAAACCGCCCCCATCTAACTATGGGGCCTTTCCTGGTAGCTCACCAATAAAGAATCTACCTGTCAATGCAAGAGACACAGGTTCAGTCCATGGGTTGGGAAGATCCCTTGCAGAAAGCTATGGCAACCCACTCTAGTATTCTTGCCTGGGAAGTCCCATGGACAGAGAAGCCTGATGGGTACAGTCCATGGAGTTTCAAAAGAATCAGACATGAGTTAGTGATTGAACAACCACCACCACCACCTAACTATAGAACTACATGACTGTGCAATTTCTGAATTTACTGAATCCATACAAAAGTCCCAGGCAACCACAAAAATCAGAACCATCCCCAACTATAAATAAACAAGCCTCAAACCATAGATGAAACCAACACCAATCAGCTCCTGGCTGAGAGGCTAACCCTGTTATTTCATTACCTTCACAACAACACAATGCTAGGTTTTGAATGGTGTATTATTGCTTGGATTTTTTTTTTTATTATTGTTTAGTACCTATTTAAAGGGATTTTACTCTACAGATATATAAAACAAAGAGAGAAGATGGAAACATCAGTCAATCTGTAAAGACAAATAGGAAAGTTTCCCACAGTAAGAGTTGGGAAAGACAGAGGAACTTTGATTTTGGACAGCAGAATGTCTGTCAATTGTGAAAGATGCCTATATGCAATTCTACAAACTGGAGAAAGACTCAGATATGTCTTTCCACACAAGCAGCATTTTATTACTGTGTGACATTGTCCTGTATCGACCAGTATCACAAGAAATATTTCCTTGAATTAAATGGCATAAGAGAAGCAGTTACAACGTATTCACCGGAATATTTGTTAGTAAAGCTTGTATAGTAGACCTTTGATGGCTTCCCTTTGATAGAATATAAGATGAGGAAACTGGACTCTGGCCTTCCTTTGATTCCCTAATGTGTGTGTGTGTGTGTGTGTGTGTGTGTGTGTAGATGCACGCACATACACACACACAAACACACACACACACTCTGGATCTACAGAACTATTTTTCATTAATTATGTAGTATATACTTGTTTATAGCTGAAGATAGACTATCTTGTTAGATTTTGTGTCTTGCTAAATTTTGTGATTTAAAATTTACCTACAGTAAAAAATAAAAGCAATCATATTGCTCAAAACACACTTTAGCTAAACTATGATTTTAAAGACTAGAAACAATTGTTTACCCAATGACCATTTTCCCTTTCTTCTGAAGAAACCAAATACTAATGTTCCTTTTGGCTATCAATGTGCTCAGCTGAAATATTACATTTATAACCTTTTCCTTTCTGGTTAGTTGTGGTAAACAAGCTATAAGCAAGACTGTTTGGTGGAACATTTGGGAGAATGCTTTTTTGCCTATCTGTGTTGGCTGCATGGAACTCAGACATGAAGACAGGAGCTAAGACAGCCACTTTAAGACTATAAAGCCAAAGGTAAGAGTGTCACAGGTATCTAGATCTTTACTATCCTGAGCCACTGAAAAGGGGCTAGCCACTGTTTACTTCTAGATTTCTCATTATGTGAGAAAAATTAACCCTATGTCTCCAAGTCACTGTCAATGTGTTTTTAATATGTAATTGAGTCTAATTCCAACTGATAGAAAGGGTAAGTAGGAATCATCTTTTACTTGTCTTGAACAAAAAGGTACTCTAAAACTCAACATGAATCAGATACTCAGTAACTGTTTACTAAAATGTATCACTACAGTTCAAAAGCATCAATTCTTCAGTGCTCAGCTTTCTTTATGGTCCAACTCTCACATCCATACATGTCTACTGGAAAAACCATGACCTTGAATCCAGTCAACCCTAAAGGAAATCAGTCCTGACTATTCATTGGAAGGACTGATGTTGAAGCTAAAACTCCAATACTTTGGCCACCTGATGCAAAGAACTGACTCCTTGGAAAAGACCTTGATGCTGGCTGGGAAAGATTGAAGGCAGGAAGAGAAGGGGACAACAGAGGATGAGATGGTTGGATGGCATCACTGACTCGATGGACATGAGCTTGAGCAAGCTCCGGGAGTTGGTGATGGACAGGAAAGCCTGGTGTGCTGCAGTCCATGGGGTCACAAAGAGACACAACTAAGCAACTGAACTAAACTGAAATGTATCAAACTAATATTCCATATAGCTTTTTACTATTTATAAACTGGGTTTCAGAAGCACTGCCTTATTTGAGCACTGCAAAACGTCAAGTAATTCAGTCATTATTTATTGGGTATTGACTATATGCTAGAGGCTGGAAAATCCCATGGACGGAGGAGCCTAGTGGGCTGCAGTCCATGGGGTCACTGAGAGTTGGACACGACTCAGTGACTTCACTTTCAGTTTTCACTTTCATGTATTAGAAAAGGAAATGGCAACCCACTCCAGTGTTCCTGCCTGGAGAATCCCAGGGACGGCGGAGCCTGGTGGGCTGCCGTCTATGGGGTCACACAGAGTCGGACACAACTGAAGTGACTTAGCAGCAGCAGCAGAGGCTGAACCAGTGGAAACAGTATAAGACTTTATTTTTGGGGGGGGTTTCAAAATCACTGCAGATGGTGATTGCAGCCATGAAATTAAGAGATGCTTACTCCTTGGAAGGAAAGTTATAACCAATCTAGATAGCATATTAAAAAGCAGAGATATTACTTTGCCAACAAAGATCTATCTAGTCAAGGCTATGGTTTTTCCAGTGGTCATGTATGGATGTGAGAGTTGGACTGTGAAGAAAGCTGAGTGCTGAAGAATTGATGCTTTTGAACTGTGGTGTTGGAGAAGACCCTGAGAGTTCCCTGGACTGCAAGGACATCCAACCAGTCTATCTTAAAGGAGACCAGTCCTGGGTGTTCATTGGAGGGACTGATGCTGAGCTGAAACTCCAACACTTTGGCCACCTCAAGAGTTGACTCATTGGAAAAGACTCTGATGCTGGGAGGGACTGGGGGCAGAAGGAGAAGGGGCCGACAGAGGATGAGATGGCTGGATGTCATCACTGACTCGATGCGCATGAGTTTGGGTGAACTCCGAGAGTGTGATGGACAGGGAGGCCTGGAGTGCTGTGATTCATGGGGTTGCAAAGAGTCAGACACGACTGAGCAACTGAAGTGAACTGAACTGAAACACTGAACCAGACTCTGGAGTTACCTATTTTAAGCAACACAAAAGCTTAATTCAACAAATGGAGCTCATATTCTTGAAGAAGGTAAACTGAATAAACAGAAAAAAATAAAATTCAGTTCAATAAAGAAGCAATAGGAGGCCAAGATTAAAATGTGGAACAGAATGGGGTCCTTCATTGATGGTTAAGAGAGAGATGGCATCTTAAGCTGACATCTATAGAAACTAGCTATGAGAACAATGGACAGCATGTCTGAGGAGTGGGTTCAGAGCCTCTGAGGCAGAACAGGCAGCTAGAATAAAGGCCTCAAGAAAGAACTTGACATTCTCAGGAAACTAGAGGATTAGCGGGGATAAAGCAGTGCACAAAAGAGAAGGTTTCTAATATGTCTTAAATACTCAAGAAATATTTGTTGAAAAGCTACAGTGAAACAATACTATGAATATAGTTAATAAATTATAATAGGACTGAATTAAAATATAAAAAACACACTAAAATCGCTCAGTTTTTAAACTTGACTCAGTAGCTTATGGTTTACCAATAATACTTTCCTCATTATAAACTAAAACATAATAACTAAATGACAGTAGATGAGCTCATTGATAAAACTAGTATGTTTTTAACTTGCAATATTTTTTCACAGTTCAGTTCACTTTTTGAGTATTGTTAACATTAATTCACTTACTAGAGTGTTCACCAAAATTATCAGAATCAGTAAATGAGACTGAAAGGCATTAGACTGGAAGTAATGAAGATAATTTTCAACATTTTCCTCACTTTGCTCTATGTATGACCATGCTCAATCAGATGCTAAAAGGATTTTAGTAAGGTTTGTTGAAGAGGGTGGGGGAAACTTCTTGAGAAATAAAGGCATCAACTGCCTTCATTCTGAAAGTATCTACCTCTATTTGATCAAGACATATACAAAGTAAAATTTCTAAATATTTGATTTGATATTTGTGGTTAAAAATGGATAGAATCTTTCATCAGAAACAGTTACTCATTATATATCATTTTGGTGGACATTTTAATTTTTAGGTTTTAGTAGTATTTTTAATTTTACCCAAGATATGTATGAACTTGAAGAGAAAATATACTTTTGAGAGTAAGTTGCTGATCATTCTTCATTTTCTAAGTGTTACTGAAGTATAGTTTATTTCATATCTAAATATTATTTTTAAATGTATAAGAAAGTTTACATATTATAGCTCAAGCATTGTAATGAGCATTACTATATTGAATGGATCTGTATATACTAAGATATCAATAAAATCACATGTCTTAGAATTTTAGGGGGCCACCCCTCACAGCATGTGGGCTCTTATTTCCCTGACCAGGGATCAAACCAGCACTTCCTGCATTGGTAGCACAGGGTCTTAACCACTGGGACACCAGGGAAGTTCCCCTGTTTTTTTTTTTGTTGTTGTTCGTTTGTTTTTTTTAATGAAGTTTTTCTGTGTCCCATGTTTAGAAACTGTGATTCAGTAAGTCACTGGATAAACATTGAAGTTCTTTTTAAAAATTCTAATTATTTTGGTACAGAAGTTTTGACCAGCTTGAGGGGAAAATAAACAAGAAGCAAGCATTGCCCTCAATTTTTCAGTTATCCTGTAAAGGTTGGTAAAGAATCTGCCTGCAATGCAGGAGATCTGGTTTGATTCCTGGGTTGGGAAGATCTGCTGGAGAAGGGATAGGCCATGCACTCCAGTATTCCTGAGCTTCCCTTGTGACTCAGATGGTAAAGAATCTGCCTGCACTGTGGGAGACCTGAGTTTGATCCTTGGGTTGGGAAGATCCCCCTGGAGCAGGGAAAGGTTACCCACTCCAGTATTCTGGCCTGGAGAATTCCATGGACTGTATAGTCCATGGGGTCACAAAGAGTTGGACATCACTGAGTGACTTCTCTTTCTCTTTCACTTTCACTTTCAGCCATAGGAAGAAGACAGTATTGTTTCCTGAGAGCAATAGTATCAGTTTTGTCCATTGTGTGGAAGAATAAATAAACATATTTTAGTTTAAATAACTGAGTATATCTTGAGAATAAAAAGTGTAACCTAGCCGAAGAGTAATTTCAGGATTTTTTTTTTTAACTAGAAACTTTTCCCCTCTAGCTGTCTGCAGAAATAGATTATTTCTAATTTCCTGATTTAGTTATAGTCATAGTGTACATAAAAACAGATTTGATTTTCTTGGAATCAAACATGAAATGAAAGCCTAGGCCTTATCACTGAAACAAGACAGCAGTTTTGCAGAGCTGTGTACATCCTTTGAACTCAGATGACATTGTCTCAGAGGAAAAGATGTTTGATGAGTTTTTTACACTTTAAAGCTCTTGCTAAGGAAAATGAGCTGGGGATCTCTTCTGGTAGAATTGAAGGGGGGTGGATGATTTCATCTTCAAAAGATGAGGGGAAAAGTGTCATTTTCTATTTCCCTTAAGTATCATTCTTTCAAATACTTGTGTGACAAGAGGTTCAACAGGCTTAGATTTGGGGTTTTAGTTTTTCACATATACATGTAGGACTTAAATGGCCCTGCACATCAAAAGGAAGAGAGAGGGAGAGAGAGAGAGAAAAAAAAAATCCCCTAGAAAGAAGAAAATAGTGCAGAAAACTCTTGAAAAATATAGTTCATAAAATTGTTACAATCAATCAATATACTACAATTTGAAAGGAAATTAACAATTGAAACTCAAAACTGAATTAAGTAACATATTGTACATTTAATTCGAGTTGTCAATGATAAACCAAGTGAGAAATACTCTTTAGAGATAGAAACTTATAAATGCATTAGTTCATTTAACAAATATATATCATATATCAAGCTCTGTACTAGGTGCTATTTACCTGTACAAAGGATGAGGTTTGACTGAGTAAACAAAGAACAATGAGAAATAAGGTGATACACAGTGGAAGGAGGGATGAAAGGATGAAATGAATAGAGACTGAAAGGATGAGCAGTGCAAGGAAGAAAAGCCAAAACTGGAAGGATCGATGTGTTGAGAACAGTGAAGGCTCTGAGACTTTGTACTAGATACAAGCTGACAAATCAGTCTGCTAAGCTGACTCATTGGAAAGGACTCTGATGCTGGGAGGGATTAGGGGCAGGAGAAGAAGGGGACGACAGAGGATGACATGGCTGGATGGCATCACGGACTTGATGGACGTGAGTCTGAGTGAACTTCAGGAGATGGTGATGAACAGGGAGGCCTGGCGTGCTGCGATTCATGGGGTCACAAAGAGTTGGACACAACTGAGCGACTGAACTGAACTGAAGGTTTCACATATGGCAAAATACAGGAGAGTCCTGGGTGAGACACAAAGAACTTTTACTTACTACACAGGAAACAGCCTGTGCTTCAAGTCCACATCACTTTCCCTGGCTTCACAGATCCCCGAAGGCAATATGCTGATAGGTTCAGCTGGATAAAGTATACACAATAGGTTTGCATCACAGCTACGGGAACTTAAAATATAAACCCTGAATTGTATAAAGGCAGACCTACTCAACCAATCTTTGCTCCAAAGGGAGATATAATCTTCACTATCCTGAGCAATAAACAAAATGCCCCTCTACTTCAAGGGAAGATACAATACCTTCCAAAGCTGTGTGCAAAATTCTTGAAACATTACTTCAGAACAAAGTCACTAGTGCCTCTGATTTATAGATGGCCAGAAACACAAGAGAACCATGGGAAGTTTTATCCCAAGTGGATGTAGAAAGTACAACAGTTTCAACTAGCAAATGTTGCTGTGCTGTGACTATTTATATCTCAATGGGCTTTTTCATTAGACCAAAACATTATCGGCATAAATTATTCTTCCATATGATCTTTTAAAATTGTGCTCAACTAAATCATTCCTAAACAACTGTTCATTTATAACACACACAAGTATGAACAGCCCATGATAAATTTACAAAGACATAGTTTTCAGGTATTTTCACCATACTGGTTTTAAAAGTGGTTTTAAAGGGTCCTAATTAACTATTTTTATTTATTCTTATTGTTGTCATCGTTTTAGAGAAAAATATGTGTTATTGGATGTTTATCAAGTCTAGCAGTTTTAAACCTCTTATTATGATTTTCTCCACGTCCTAATCTATCTCATTTTTGGCAGTGTCAAAAACAGGGTTGGGGACATCCCTGGTGGTCCAGTGGCTAAGATTCCATGCTCCTCATGCAGGGGGCCTGGGTTTGATTCCTGGACGAAGAACTGGATCCCACATGTCACAGCTAAGATCCTCCATGCTTCATGAAAACCCAGTGCAGCCAAATTTAAACAACAACAACAACAATAACAGGACACTTCAGCCTCATTATTGTGTTCTTTCACAGAGGGGTCATAACAGTATACTTTAACCTAACAAGAGAGAGATTCTTTTACTGTGTTTCAGCATGGATCACAGTGGTACCTTATTGTAATCTAAAATCTTGAAATAGTAACCTACACTTTGTTTCTGATGATTTCTGTACTATGGAGAGAGAGATGGCCAAGATGGTGGAGTGAGAAGAAACTGAACTCATTTCCTCCTGTTGACACACCAGAATTATGACTACTCACAAAGCAACTATCTCTGAGAATGATCTAAAGATGAGCAGAAAAGATTTTCCACACCTAATGACAAAGAAAGAACCACGGCAAGATGAGTACGGAAGCAGACATAGTACAGTCAGGATGTACACCTCTGGGCTGGCAATTCACAAAAAAAGAAGTACCATAATCATTCAGGTCCTTCCCAAGATTGAGGGTCTGTACCCTATATCGGGTTACCCATCCCAAGGGTCCTGCACCAGGAAGATGAGCCCCCAGAACATCTAGCTTTGAAACCCAGTGATGTTTATGTTCAGGAGAGCTGGATGACAAAATAAAACAGAGACTCCGTTCTTAAAGGGTATACAGAAATATCACAATCTCTGAGTCCCAGTACATGGACAATAATTAGAAAGGAGTCTACTTCCTGATCTTAAGAGAGCCTCTTGGAGAAACAGAAGGCAACTAGGACTCCTTGTCACAACAGGACACTGGTAGCAGCCTTTTTTAGGAGGTCATTCTACCATACCACCAGCAGTGATAAGTGCCATTTTGGAATCCTTCCTCTAACCTGTTACTGCCTGGAATAGAGCCATACCATGCAGCATGTTGGCACTAGGCCTATTCCCCCTCTGGCCACACAGATGGACCCTGCAGGGACCAGTCCCCACCCTCCAGTAGGCCAGTACCAGCCCTGCAACCTCCCTGAGCCATGTAGACAGCTGGCTGTACCAGCCTGAGCCACTCTGGGCTACCCAGTCAATTGCAAGGGAAATATATCCCACCTTTCAGCAGCCCAGAGCCACCACACAAGGCAAGGCCTCACAACCAGCTGGGCTGGGGGCCAGCCCACCTACCAACATGCCCACAGCAGTCAACCCTTCCACACCAGAAGTACATGCAGCCCACAGAGAGCATACCTCTAGAGCACACAGCTCTGGTGACCACAGGGGAATGTGCTGCTGAGCCCGATAGGTGATGTGGAAGACAAAGTAGCGGAAATCATCTAATCTGTGCAGAGAAAGAGATTTAAAATATGAAGATAGTTTAAAAGATCACTGGACAACATTTGCATTATAAGAGTCCCATCAGAAGGAGAGGAGAGAGAAAAAAGAGCAGGTGACTCGCTTGAAGAAATAATAGGTGAAAACTTCCCTAAGCTGCAGAAAGAAATAGACATCTAAATCCAGGAAGTACAACATCCCAAACAAGATGAACCAAAAGAAATCATACAAAAACACATCATAATTAAAACGTTAAGAATTAAACATACAGATAGAATCTTAAAAAACAGAAAGAGAAAGGCAAAGAGTTATATACAAAGGAACTTTCATACAACTGTCTGCTGATGTTTAGCAGAAAGCTTGCAGGCCAGAAGGGCGTGGCACAATATATTTAAAGTGATGAGAGGAAAAAAAATAAAAAAGAAAAACACAACCAATAATATTCTGCTAAGCAAGGCTATCAACCAGATCTGAAGGAGAGATAGAGTTTTACACACAGCAAAAATGAAAAGAATTCAGCTCTAGAAAACTGGCTTTAGAAGAATTGTTTAGATGATGTCCATGTAAGATCTGAAACCATAAAACTCCTAAAAAATATATACACAGTTTGTTCTTTGACATCAAAGCAGAAACATTTTTTAAAAATCTGTTTCCTCAGGTAGGGGAAGTAAAAACAAAAATAAACAGTAGGACTACATCAAATTAAAAACCTGCACCACAAAAGAAACGATCAACAAATGAAAAGGCAGCTTACTGAATGGTAGAAAAATTTTCAAATGATATAATTGATAAAGAGTTAATATGGAAGAAAAGATGTTCAACATCACAAATCGCCAGTGAAATGCAAATCATATCAATGAGATACCATTACACCTGTCAAAATGGCTATCATCAAAAAGACAACAAAGATGAGTGTTGGTGAGGACATGGAGATTGCACTTAACTCTGTTGGTGGAATTGTAACTTAGTTTAGTCATTATGTAAAGCTGCATGGAATTTCCTCAAAAAATTATGCAAAAAAAAAAAAGCAATTTCACTTCAGGTTATTTATCTGAAGAAAATGAAAACAGTAATTAGAAAAGATAGCTGCATCGCTATGTTCATTGCAGCATTGCTTACAACAGCCAAGATACAAGCAACCTAAGTGCTCATCAATAGATGAATCGATAAAGAAGGTGTAGTATATCTACATAGTACAGTGTTACTCAGCCTCAAAGAAAAATTAAGCTTTGCCATTTGTGACAACATGGATGGATCTAGAGCATATTCTGATAAGTAACGTAAGTGAGACAGATAAAGATAAACACTGTATGATATCACTTACATATTGAATCTAAATAAACCTAAACAAGCAAGCAAAAGGATGTGAAAAGAGGTTTATAGGTACAGAGAACAAAAGGGTGGTTGCCAAAGGTGGGGATATAGGGGGATGATATAAAGGAAGGGGATTAAGAGGTACAATCCTTCAATTATAAAATAAATAAGCTATGGTAATGCAATATAAGCATAAGGAATATGGGCAATAATCTTGTAATAACTTTATATAGGGACAGATTTTACCAGACTTATTGTGATGATCCTTTCATAATGTATGCAAGTCTCAAATCACTATGTCGTATAACTTAAACTAACATAATAGTGTATATCTAGGATATTTCATTTTTTTAAAAAGACAATAATTTGGAAAAACAAATGCAGCCCACGATCATTGCAGGATAGCTTCATTTTTAAATAAAAAATTACTTAATAACTGACTCTAGAAACGTTAGTCCTAAATTGTAGCAACTGCCAAATTCTGTGGTAAATACCCCCATCATGGCCAATTTCAAATTACCAACATGATGTCACAGAACACAGCTTCAGAAGACAGGTTTTATTTGACTCTTGTAAGGTAGCATCACTAAGAACAAAGCTAGTGGAGGTGATGGAAATCCAGTTGAGCTATTTCACATCCTAAAAGATAATGCTGTGAAAGTGCTGCACTCAATATGCCAGCAAATTTGGAAAACTCAGCAGTGGCCACAGAACTGGAAAAGGTCAGTTTTCATTCCAATCCCAAAGAAAGGCAATGCCAAAGAATGCTCAAACTACCACACAATTGCACTCATCTCACATGCTAGTAAAGTAATGCTCAAAATTCTCCAAGCCAGGCTTTAGCAATACGTGAACCGTGAACTTCCTGATGTTCAAGCTGGTTTTAGAAAAGACAGAGGAACCAGAGGTCAGATTGCCAACATCTGCTGGATCACGGAAAAGGCAAGAGAGTTCCAGAAAAACATCTATTTCTGCTTTCTTGACTATGCCAAAGCCTTTGACTGTGTGGATCACAATAAACTGTGGAAAATTCTGAGAGAGATGGGAATACCAGACCACCTGACCTGCCTCTTGAGAAACCTGTATGCAGGTCAGGAAGCAACAGTTAGAACTGGACATGGAACAACAGACTGGTTCCAAATAGGAAAAGGAGTACGTCAAGGCTGTATATTATCACCCTGCTTATTTAACTTCTATATAGAGTACATCATGAGAAATGCTAGGCTGGAAGAAGCACAAGCTGGAATCAAGATTGCCGGGAGAAATATCAATAACCTCAGATATGCAGATGACACCACCCTTATGGCAGAAAGTGAAGAGGAGCTAAAAAGCCTCTTGATGAAAGTAAAAGAGGAGAGTGAAAAAGTTGGCTTAAAGCTCAACATTCAGAAAACGAAGATCATGGCATCTGGTCCCATCACTTCATGGGAAATAGATGGGGAAACAGTGGAAACAGTGTCAGACTTTATTTTGGGGGGCTCCAAAATCACTGCAGATGGTGATTGCAGCCATGAAATTAAAAGACCCTTACTCCTTGGAAGAAAAGTTATGACCAACCTAGATAGTATATTCAAAAGCAGAGACATTACTTGGCCAACAAAGGTCCGTCTAGTCAAGGCCATGGTTTTTCCAGTGGTCATGTATGGATGTGAGAGTGGGACTGTGAAGAAAGCTGAGCACCGAAGAATTGATGCTTTTGAACTGTGGTGTTGGAGAAGACTCTTGAGAGTCCCTTGGACTGCAAGGAGATCCAACCAGTCCATTCTAAAGGAGATCAGTCCTGGGTGTTCTTTGGAAGGAATGATGCTAAAGCTGAAACTCCAGTACTTTGGCCACCTCATGAGAAGAGTTGACTCATTGGAAAAGACTCTGATGCTGGGAGGGATTGGGGGCACGAGGAGAAGGGGACGACAGAGGATGAGATGGCTGGATGGCATCACGGACTCGATGGACGTGAGTTTGAGTGAACTCCGGGAGATGGTGATGGACAGGGAGGCCTGGCGTGCTGCGATTCATGGGGTCGCAAAGAGTCAGACACGACTGAGTGACTGAACTGAAATGAACTGAAGGTAGCTTAAGCCTGGTCCAGCACACTAGTGGACAGCTTCATCTATCACTCATACCTTCCATTTGTAATATAGTTCATTGGAAAATTGGAAGGCTAACATTTAATCTGCAGATGGCAAAATAAAACTTACACCCAGGATGATAAGTGCCAAGTCATCACAGAGAAATCAGAGTCCTCTCTGACTGGTGAATACAGGATTTATACATTACCTTATTTATTAAAATAAAGGATACAGTGTCATCAGTCAAGAGCTTTATCTACATTCAAACATGCCTATCTCGATAATTTACTAGCATGTTTCTTCAAAACTCAGCTCAGAAGAATTTCAGCTTATGTAAGTCATTCCTGAACCTAACTTTCATCATAATCAACCATTCTCTATTCTGCATTTCTGTTACATCCTGGTCTTTTTGTCAAGTCAAGGAAATTGACTTTGGCTTTATCTCTGGCTTTATCTCTTTATATTTTGTTCTCCCCTATTGTCTGTATTTCCTTCCTTTTATTTATTCTTTAACATTTTACATCTTTTTGGGACTTACTAGGATTTTCTTCAAGTCTATCTTCCAGTTTACCATTTTTTTCTGCACCTGTTATTTACTTTAATATGCCTTTTGAATTTTTAATCTTACCATGTTTTATTTTGTCTCACTACCAAATTTTACCTGAGAAACAGAAGGTGGAAAACTATAGTTTCTGGCTTAGAGTTCAAGATAATAGGTAAACTGGCATAAAGTAATAAAGTAGAAGTATCAGACATTTTACATCTGCATTAATTTTAGAAAATGAAAGGAAAAGTTTACCACCTACAATGCTATCAAAGTTTCAATATTTGTCATCTATTCATTAGAAAGTAGATATACATTTTAAGGTTATTTCAGTTTTAAAGATGTAAAATACAAGTTGCTGATATATTCCATGAAATACAATGTTTTTTCCAAAAGCAGTTTTTACCTAGAAGTCATTTTTAGTTTCTAGTTCAATTCTATAGACAGGAAATTAAGAAAAACAATAAAAATTATGAACTCGCCGATTCATAGAATTGGTTATTTTTCAGTTAGATAAAACAAATTATATTCTATCTATGATGATGTAAATGATCCTTCTATTTTAAGACTGAAAAATTTAATTGAAGCAAATTGTTTGATAGGTTATGTTGCTTCTTAACTGAAGAGTATTTATTATGTGCTCAAATATACTTTCCAAGAGTTATACCTGAAAAATAATTATGTGAATAATTCAACCCTTGATTTATAATGATACGTATTTATCAAGGAAAGTCATATAATGCTGGAATATTTCAGTTTGAAGGCATCATAATATAGGACTTCCATTCTAATTCATGATGCAGCATGGGTATAGTTACTATGGTAAAATTAAAAAAGGATCATCTTTCTACTGCTAGAAAAATTATCTGGTAATCTAGAACATGAGACTTTCCTGGTGGCTCAGCAATAAAGAATCTGTGCAATGTAATGGATGTGGGTTCAATCTTGGGTGGGGAAGATCCCTGGAGAAGGAAACGGAGGCCTACTCCAGTACTCTTCCCTAGGAAATCCCTTGAACAGAGAAGCCTGGTGGGCAACAGTTGATGGGGTGGCAGAAGAGTCAGGTACGACTGAGCAACTAAACAATAACTCAAGAACTTAAATCCTTAATATGCATTTTTAAAGCTTTGTATTTGGTTATAAAAATGTCAATCATTTTTTTAAATGGAACTCTGGTATTTCTGTGGGAATCTATTTCATTTCTAATTTTTGTATTCAACTGAAATATACTCATTTTGTAGATTTTTCTTAGATTGAGCATAATCTTGAATTCTGAGGAATCATTTTTATGCTGACTTTTGCAGATGGTTGATGATTTTTTGATATGCAGTGTCATTTTCATTGTGAAAGCACCTTATATGGATGGATCTGCATGCCCTCTGGCTTGAGGAAGTATTTGCTACATAGTTGTTTTGCTACATAGCTGTTTTGCATTTGCTTCTTCCAGAGGCCACCTGGTTTCAATGGTTTAGATTTTATATGAATTTGTAGACTTGGGAGTCTCCAGTATCTGAGAAAATATCATGTATCCGGATCCTTAACATAAATCAGTTTTTAATTTTTCACAAAGACCTTATTTTTTTTTTTTTAATCAAAGACCCAGTATAGATGACCTATCTAGTTTTTATCTATTCTAGTTTCTCTTTTGTGGTTGCCATAGCCATTTGAGGGTCCTATTTTTCAGCAGGAATCAGTTCTAACTGCTGGCTTCTGAGCAAGTCTAGTGCAATCTTTTCATTTCCTTGGTGACCATGAAAATCTCTGACCCCAGGGACTACCTGCCTCCTCTATTTGTCATAGCAGCATCCTGCAAGCTTACTCCTTTGGCTTCAGATTTCATTTTAAATCCTATCTTTCAGTTAGTTTCACTTGCTTTTTCTGGGATGCTAAGCCATGTGTTTGGAGAGGGCAATGGCACTCCACTCCAGTACTCTTGCCTGCTAAATCCCATGGATGGAGGACCCTGGTAGGGGCCCTGCAGTCCATGGGGTCACTGAGGGTGGGACATGACTGAGCAACTTCACTTTCACTTTTCACTTTCATGCATTGGAGAAGGAAATGGCAACCCACTCCAGTGTTCTTGCCTGGAGAATCCCAAGGAGGGGGGAGCCTGGTGGGCTGCCGTCTATGGGGTCGCACGGAGTCGGACACGACTGAAGTGACTTAGCATTAGCATAAGCCATGTGCTTAATAGGAAGTCTCCCATTTTGTACATACTCCTACAGCATGAACTGCATGTTTTGTAACCAGCTTACTTCTTTCCTCTTTCTCTCCCTGGAGTAATATACTCCAGGATTTTCAAATAGAGTTGGAGACTAGGACCTGGGACCTGTCTATGTAAAGATACCTAGAATCTTAAGGCGGCAAAAGTATGTTCCTGAGCCAGGAGCCTAAAGACATATCTTGCCTACTTAAGTCAATAGAAGAAAAACAGCCTTTATCTCTGTTACAATATCCAAATAAGGAAGATGGAAACAACAAGCCAAGATGTGATGACAGCGTCTTGATAGAAGTGAAGGGGACAGAGGGAGGTGAAGAATGTTATAAAAATTCTAATTTCCTAGAACAATTGCTAGCACAATGTGCATAAAAATGATTGTTTCTTACCTGGCATTCAGTTAAGTTCAGTTCAGTCGCTGAGTCGTGTTCGACTCTTTGAGACCCTATGAATCACAGCACCCCAGGCCTCACTGTCCATCACCAACTCCCGAGTTCACTCAGATTCATGTCCATCGAGTCCGTGATGCCATCCAGCCATCTCATCCTCTGTTGTCCCCTTCTCCTCCTGCCCTCAATCCCTCCCAGCATCAGACTCTTTTCCAATGAGTCAACTATTCGCATGAGGTGGCCAAAGTACTGGAGTTTCAGCTTTAGCATCATTCCTTCCAAAGAAATCCCAGGGTTGATCCCCTTCAGAATGGACTGGTTGGATCTCCTTGCAGTCCAAGGGACTCTCAAGAATCGTCTCCAATACGACAGTTCAAAAGCATCAGTTCTTCAGTGCTCAGCTTTCTTCACAGTCCAACCGTCACTTCTATACATGACTACTGGAAAAACCATAGCCTTGACTAGACAGACCTTTGTTGGCAAAGTAATGTCTTTGCTTTTGAATATGCTATCAAGGTTGGTCATAACTTTTCTTCCAAGGAGTAAGCATCTTTTAATTTCATGGCTGCAGTCACCATCTGCAGTGATTTTGGAGGCCAAAAAATAAAGTCTGACACTGTTTCCACTGTTTCCCCATCTATTTCCCATGAAGTGATAGGACCAGATGCCATGATCTTCGTTTTCTGAATGTTGAGCTTTAAGCCAACTTTTCACTCTCCACTTTCACTTTCATCAAGAGGCTTTTTAGTTCCTCTTCACTTTCTGCCATAAGGGTGGTGTCATCTGCATATCTGAGGTTATTGATATTTCTCCCAGCAATCCTGATTCCAGCTTGTGCTTCTTCAAGCCCAGCGTTTCTTATGATGTACTCTGCATAGAAGTTAAATAAGCAGGGTGACAATGTACAGCCTTGACATACTCCTTTTCCTATTTGGAACCAGTCTGTTGTTTCATGTCCAGTTCTAACTGTTGCCTCCTGACCTGCATACAGGTTTCTCAAGAGGCAGGTTGGGTGGTCTGATATTCCCATCTCTTTCAGAATTTCCCAGTTTATTGTGATCCACACAGTCAAAGGCTTTGGCATAGTCAAGAAAGCAGAAATAGATGTTTTTCTGGAACTCTCTTGCTTTTTCCATGATCCAGCGGATGTTGGCAATTTGATCTCTGGTTCCTCTGCCTTTTCTAAAACCAGCTTGAACATCAGGGAATTCATGGTTCATGTATTGCTGAAGCCTGGCTTGGAGATTTTTGAGCATTACTTTACTAGCATGTGAGATGAGTGCAATTGTGCAGTAGTTTGAGCATTCTTTGCCATTGACTTTTGGGGGTGGGGTGGGGAATTGATATGAAAACTGACCTTTTCCAGTTCTGTGGCCACTGCTGAGTTTTCCGTATTTGCTGACATATAGAGTGCAGCACTTTCACAGCATCTTCTTTCAGGATCTGAAATAGCTCCACTGGAATTCCATCACCTCCACTAGCTTTGTTTGTAGTGATGCTTTCTAAGGCGCACTTGACTTCACATTCCAGGATGTCTGGCTCTAGATAAGTGATCACACCATCGTGATTATCTTGGTCATGAAGATCTTTTTTGTACATTCTTCTGTGTATTCTTGCCACCTCTTCTTAATATCTTCTGCTTCTGTTAGGTCCATATCATTTCTGTCCTTTATCGAGCCCATCTTTGCATGAAATGTTCCCTTGGTATCTCTAGTTTTCTTGAAGAGATCTCTAGTCTTTCCCATTCTGTTGTTTGCCTCTATTTTTTTGCATTGATCACTGAGGAAAGCTTTCTAATCTCTTCTTGCTATTCTTTGGAAATCTACATTCAGATGCTTATATCTTTCCTTTTCTCCTTTGCTTTTCACTTCTCTTCTTTTCACAGCTATTTGTAAGGCCTCCTCAGACAGCCATTTTGCTTTTTTGCATTTCTTTTCCATGGGGATGGTCTTGATCCCTCTCTCCTGTACAATGTCACGATCCTCCGTCCATAGTTCATCAGGCACTCTATCTATCAGATCTAGGCCCTTAAATGTATTTCTCACTTCCACTGTATAATCATAAGGAATTTGATTTAGATCATACCTGAATGGTCTAGTGGTTTTCCCTACTTTCTTCAATTTAAGTCTGAATTTGGCAATAAGGAGTTCATGATCTGAGCCACAGTCAGCTCCTGGTCTTCTTTTGTTGACTGTATAAGGCTTCTCCATCTTTTGCTGCAGAGAATATAATCAATCTGATTTTGGTATTGACCATCTGGTGATGTCCATGTGTAGTCTTCTCTTGTGTTGTTGGAAGAGGGCGTTTGTTATGAGCAGTGCATTTTCTTGGCAAAACTCTATTAGTCTTTGCCCTGCTTCATTCTGCATTCCAAGGCCAAATTTCTGTTACTCCAGGTGTTTCTTGACTTCCTACTTTTGCATTCTAGTCCCCTATAGTGAAAAGGATATCTTTGGGGGGTTTTAGTTCTAAAAGGTCTTGTAGGTCTTCTTAGAACCGTTTAACTTCAGCTTCTTCAGCGTTACTGGTTGGGGCGTAGACTTGGATTACTGTGATATTGAATGGTTTGCCTTGGAAACGAACAGAGATCATTCTGTCGTTTTTGAGATTGCATCCAAGTACTGCATTTCGGACTCTTTTGTTGACCATGATGGCTACTCCATTTCTTCTAAGGGATTCCTGCCCACAGTAGTAGATATAATGGTCATCGGAGTTAAATTCACCCATTCCAGTCCATTTTAGTTCGCTGATTCCTAGAATGTTGACGTTCACTCTTGCCATCTCCTGTTTGACCACTTCCAATTTGCCTTGATTCATGGACCTGACATTCCAGGTTCCTATGCTAATTGCTCTTTACAGCATCAGACCTTGCTTCTATCACCAGTTACATCCACAGCTGGGTATCGTTTTTGCTTTGGCTCCATCCCTTCATTCTTTCTGGAGTTATTTCTCCACTGATCTCCAGTAGCATATTAGGCACCTACTGATCTGGGGAGTTCCTCTTTCAATATCCTATCATTTTGCCTTTTCATACTATTCATGAGGTTCTTAGGGCAAGAATACCAAGTTGGTTTGCCATTCCCTTCTCCAGTTGACCACATTCTGTCAGATCTCTCCACCATGACCTGCCCATCTTGGGTGGCCCCAAGGGCATGGCTTAGTTTCATTGAGTTAGACAAGGTTGTGGTCCTAGTGTGATTAGATTGACTAGTTTTCTGTGATTATGGTTTCAGTGTGTCTGACCTCTGATGCCCTCTTGCAACTCCTACCATCTTACTTGGGTTTCTCTTACCTTGGGTGTGGGGTATCTCTTCATGGCTGCTCCAGCAAAGCACAGCCACTGCTCCTTACCTTGGACGAGGGTTATCTCCTCACCGCCGCCCCTCCTGACCTTGAACGTGGAATAGCTCCTCCAAGCCCTCCAAGCCCACACAGCCACTGCTCCTTGGATGTGGGGTTGCTCCTCCCGGCCACTGCCCCTGACCTCAGATGCTGCGAAGGCACGTAGAGTGCTGCCGAGAGGAGCTACCCCACGTCCGAGGTCAGGGGCAGAGGCCGAGAGTGCCAGGCTGCGACAGCACAGGAGCAGCCGAGAGAAGCTACCCCACTTTGCATTAGTACCCTACAAAATCTTGCCCTCATTGCCTGCTTTCTAGGCACGCATGTCTCTTTACTATTCTTCAAACTGAAAAGCCTGCTGTAACATTGTGTTTACTCTGTCTTCTGCTTGGACCACGGTTCTACCTATATGCATCAGGTTTCTCCTTGACTTTTTTCATGTCTTGTGTCGAGTCACTTCGTCAGGAATATCACTACTGAAAACCCTATACCAATCCACCTTCATCTAGATGCTCTCATTTTCCTCTTGTTTATATGAATTATCTATGGATTGATGTCGATTGTTCCTTACCTTTCACCTACTCAGGGTCATTGTTTCTGGGAGTATCCCTTTTACATGTCAACATTAATAAATTTTCCTTCTCTACTGCATCACTGCAATCAGCATGTGCAAAGTGAAGTGAAAGTTGCTCAGTCATGTCTGACTCTTTATGACCCCATGGACTGTATGCTGCTGCTACTGCTGCTAAGTCACTTCAGTCGTGTCCGACTCTGTGTGACCCCATAGACGGCAGCCCACCAGGCTCCCCCGTCCCTGGGATTCTCCAGGCAAGAACACTGGAGTGGGTTGCTATTTCCTTCTCCAGTGCATGAAAGTGAAAAGGGAAAGTGAAGTCGCTCAGTAGTGTCCGACTCTTAGCAACCCCATGGAATGCAGCCCACCAGGCTCCTCCATCCATGGGATTTTCCAGGCAAGAGTACTGGAGTGGGGTGCCATTGACTTCTCCATGGACTTTATAGTCCATGGAATTCTCCAAGCCAGAATACTAAAATCAAACTGTTAGTATTCTGTTTGTCACCTTTTTCCCCTCAAGGCATTGCACACTTAACTTCCTTTTAGATTATGATTTCTTGGAAGAGTTGTGTACATTCACTATTTTCTGGTCTTGCTTTACTATCTCCACAGTTCTTACTACTCTTGTACATTATTAATTAATGTGATTTTACTCTTGTTTATTGTCTCTATCACCTCTCAATGACATTAAAATACCTTCATGAAATTATGTCCTTAGAGCCTGGTGTTGTGTCTAAATACCAAAGTAAATATCCCAAATATATTTGTTGAATGAGTGAGTATTGCGTACATACATTTTCCCCCCTACAACAGTATAACACTTGGTTGCAAGAGATGTCACATTTATTTTATCTTTTTATAAATAATTTAAGTTCCTGTTCTCACCAACTTTACAATTAAATTTCCATCATGATTTATACCCCGACCCCAATTCTACCATTCTACATCTAAGTTTCAAACTATATAGGACTCCCTGTTGCTTCCACAGTCTTTGGGGAAGCTCTTTGGGTCATTATGAGTGTCACTGAAATACTTCTTGTCTAAGTTCGGGGGCATAATTTAAAACAGATAGTTCTGATGCTTCTGGAAAAATATGGGATATGGAGATGTATCCACACTCTACCACAGAAGTCTCACGATGTTGAACTCTTTCACACTTTATTTTCTCTCTTAAAACCTCTCAACTCCATTTTCTTGCATCCTAATTCTCGCTCCTACTTCATTTACATAATGGCTGCAATCAGAAGAGAATTCCTACCGACCTCAAAATACTGCATATTTGTAACCTGTCTGTGTCCTCTGGCTTCATTTCCTTTGCAATGAAAGTACTGCTCATGTTTTCAGCCAAGGCTAAATCCATAAAACTACTTGTGCCTGAGATCCTATTCCCACTCCTCTGCTTAAGAAGTGTATCATAACACTTTCCTTTCTATCTGGCATCATCAATATTTCTTTCTACAGGATCATCTTCATTTATTTTACTTCTATTATTATTTCCTATTTACTTCTAGAGTAAAACTCCAAAAGGATATCTGTACCTGTTGTCTTCAATCTATTAAAATAAGATTTTCTCATCCATATCTTGCTAAAATTTTTATCAAGATTATAATAACCTGTATGCCACTGTATCGAAAAGTAATTTTGGTGCTTTCTTTTTACCTGAGTTTTCAGTGGCATCTGACAATTTATGAACCATTCATCCTTGAAAATATTTTCCCTTGGCTTCCAGGACATCAAAGTCATTTTTCCTCCTGCCTCCTTCCTCCGAGACTACCATGTCTAAGTCTCCTTGAGTCTCTGTGAACCTATGGACTGTAGTCTGCCAGGATCCTCTGTCCATGGGATTCTCCAGGCAAGAATATTGGAGTGGGTTGCCAAGGCCTTCTCTAGAAATTTTTCCCAACCCAGGGATCAAACCCTCATCTCACAGGTCTCCTGCATTGGCAGGCGGGTTCTTTACCACTAGCGCCACCTGGAAAGTACCCCACCCCCGGCCCCTCAGACCTTCATATCTAACTGCAAAATAATCAACTTCATTGAGATGGTAATAAGCACCTCAAAGTTATCATTACTACAAGTCAACATGCCCCAGTGCACCAGCTCTTCTGAAGACTTTTTTGTCTCATTTAATAGAAACTCCATTCTTTAGCTGTTCAGGCTGTTCAAAAGGAAATGGCCGTTGGATCCGTTTTCAGAACACATCCAGAATTTGACCATTTCTCCTTTATACTTGTTACCACCAGTTTGGTCCAAATCCCAATCATTTATGCCATGGATTACTGCAATAGCTTGCTAATTGGTCTCCCAGGTTCTATTCCTATCGCTTTGGTCGATCCTTCATACAACTGACAGAATGCTCTTGTAAAATCGTGAGTCAGATTATTTTAATGTTTCTTACTCAGATTTTTCAAAAAGAGAAGGGGAGACTACATGGTCTGCGCCTTATTACTTTTCTGACGCTACTCCCTATACTCCTCTCTCTCACTTATCCACAGTCACAATGACCTCTATGCAGCCTTTTAACATCCTAGACACACCCTTATCCAGAGTCCTTGCACTTGACACTCCCTCTCCCTGAAATACCCACCTCCCACCTCTAAATCCACATGGCTACAGCCATCACTTTCTTTAAATCTTTACTTTCCTTGCTGAATCCTCTCTTCTCATCTGACCTTCAATCTTATACCTTCTGAACATTTTATGTTCCATTTCACTGCTTTAATTCTTCTCATCGATAAATTATTTTATGTTTTTCTAACTAACATACACATACCTAAAGCTTACTATATTCCCCGGTACATAGCAAGCCTTCAATAGGTAAACAGATGTTGCCCCCAGATTACCGTGTTCACCAGTGCTGGACAGCTTCTTGCGAGTGGAAACAAGCTCTCCTCCAATGCAAGAAACCCAGTTCTGTCTCCCATTTTTGTCACAGGAAATCGAAGTCTTTCTCAATATAAATCAAGCCTTTCTTCTCTACTGTCTCTTAGCATCTAACTCATAATATCTTTTTGGAGGGCCTGGAAACTTCTGGGTTTTCCCCCCTAATTATACACAAATGCCCAGAAACAAGTAAATACTATCTGAGTGACAAAAAACAAGACCTAAATCAGTTAACTTGTTGTGATAAAGGGGAGAAAACTTCTTTGTGAGGGATTTGTCTGAAGCTGATGCTTTTGAACTGCGGTGTTGGAGAAGACTCTTGAGAGTCCTTTGGACTGCAAGGAGATCCAACCAATCCATTCTGAAGGAGATCAGCCCTGGGATTTCTTTGGAAGGAGTGATGCTAAAGCTGAAACTCCAGTACTTTGACCACCTCATGGGAAGAGTTGACTCATTGGAAAAGACTCTGATGCTGGGAGGGATTGGGGGCAGGAGGAGAAGGGGACGACAGAGGATGAGATGGCTGGATGGCATCACTGACTCAATGGTCGTGAGTTTGAGTGAACTCCGGGAGTCGGTGATGGACAGTGAGGCCTGGCGTGCTGCAACTCATGGGGTCGCAAAGAGTCGGACACGACTGGGCAACTGAACTGACTGATGTTATACCAGAACTGGGTTGCTGGAACATAGTGCATGCATATAGTTTATTTTGCTATTTTATTTTTTTGCCAAATTGCTTGTCAGAATAGCTTCAGCTTACAGTTAGACCATCAGTGTAAGAGAGGTCCTTTCTATAAATTCTCATCCAGATTTTTGCCATTTCAATAGGAGCTACTTCAACTTCGTTTTACAATGACTACTGGGGTGTTGTACATCTCTTTACATATTCATGGATATTAGTGCTGTCCTTTTCATGAATCATTTATTCAAATTAATTTCTTAATTCCCATTTGGATTTCCTATTGACTTGCACAAATCTTTTGTGAATCTATGCATGTTCTACCAATCTGCTATTTTTCTGTAACTTTTTCTATACTATTTTGTAATTAACAGAACTATTTAATTATTATATAGTCAAGTCTGTATATTTTGTCAAGTCTGTATATTTTTTCTCTTTTCCTTTTAGGGATACTGTTTACAAAAGTTGCATTCTGCAAAAATATATTTATTATATTGTATCAACATTATGGTTTTACCTTTCAAATGTAGATTTTATTCCATCCAGGGTCCATCTTTGCATGTGGCGTAATGTAGGAAACTCAACACTGTTTTCTGTGATTTAGTGAATGTGTCTTACCAGCATCATCTGCTAATCAATCTATTCCTTTTGGTTTACTTTATGATGTCATCTTTGTCATATATCAAGAACTCAAATAAATATGATCTGCTCTTGGACCAGTATTGAAATGTTTTTTTAATACTATGACTTGGACTATGTTGATATCTAACCAGTAAGTCATCAGTCTTAGCTATTCTGTTTCAAAATAAACTTAGGTATTTTTTGACATTTGTTTTTCTATGGGAATTTTGGGAATAGCTTGTTATGTTTCTTAAAAATTCAACTGCAATATAAATGAGATTTTATTGAGTCTATCTGCTGATTGACTTGGACAAATTGATGCATCTTCAGTGTTACTTTTCTCATTTATTCACATAGTGTATTTTTATTTATCAATTCTTCCAGTCTCTTCGATATAGATTTAAATTTAGAGAACTTTGGAGAGATCTGACTTTAGCATGAGTGCCAAGAATGATTTCCACCTGCTGAGTCTATCTTTCCTGTCCATGAAGAAGCAAAAAGAAACACAAGGGGTAAAACTTGTCCACAGTATTATTTACTTGAGTTGTGTTGAATAAAATGTAGTTAGGAAATAACATAGTATTTTAAAACAAAGACTGTGGGATCAGGGCCCTTCGTTCGACTCCTGGCTCTATTGCTTACTAACCTGTGCAATTACATAACCTCAGTTTCCTCATAAGAGAGAGAGAGAAAAAAAAAAAACAAACAGTACAATAATATTGGTTAATTCATAAGGTTGCTATGAGGATTAAATAAAAGGATAAATGTAAAAGGATTACCACACTTCTTGGCTTAGAGCAAGTAGTCAAATATTAAACACTGGAAAGACTGAACATACTGAGTCACAAGTGTCAAAGTCTAAACTAGAGTAAATACATCTCCTCTAGCCACAAAACCCAGATACATCACTGCCTAAGTTACTCCCTTCCCATCTTATATAAAAAATCATGCTTTGTCTCTGTTTAACACCTACTTAAGCATGATGAAAAATAAACATTGAAAATTTATATTCTCAAGTAGATGTTTGTGTTTATTTCCCATAAAGATACATTGGTGTTTTATATTTTTTTTCGTATTCCAATATCATATAGTACCTATGTAAAAGGAATGGTCTATATTCCTTGTTCTACATTTCTGAGCCTGACTTAGACTTGCTGTTTAGTCGTTAAGTGGTGTCCAACTCTTTCGCAACCCCAGGGCCTACAGTCCACCAGGCTCCTCTGTCCATGTGATTTTCCAGGCAAGAAAACTGGAGTGGGTTGTCGTTTCCTTCTCCAGGGGACTTTCCTTACCAAGGGATCGAATCAACGTCTCCTGAACTTGCAGGCAGATTCTTTATCACTGAGTAACCAGGACTTGGACTTACAAAGAGTAAAATCAAGTAGGATATACTGAATATTTTTATGCTTCTTGGGAGGCAGCAGCATTCCCAGCTCATGCTAATATCTGCCTATCTTTACTACGAACAAAATATTTAAATCTATTTTTTTTCTTTTTCCTTTTTTAAACTTTTTATTTTGTATTCAGGTACTTCCAGTTAACAATGTTGTGATGGCTTCAGGTGGAGAGAAAAGGGGCTCACCCATATATATACAAGTATCCATTCTCCCCCAGATCCCCCTCCCCATCCAGGCTGCCACATAACATTAAGCAGAATTCCATGTGCTATACAGTAGGTCTTGTTGGTTATCCATTTTAAATAGAGGATTGAATTCTATTTACTTTTTGTTGGAGGAGGTAGCTGGGAGAATGTAACCTCCGCTTGAACCACAAACTGGACCAAGGCAGTCAGAGGCTCCTCCCCTCCTCCTCTGACCTGGAATGTATGTTTCTCCCATTGTTCCCATAGTGGGAGCCATTTTTAAGGACAGAGCCTGAGAGAACAATGTGTTGTTGGGACTGTATGGACTATATGCTTAACTGAACTCAGTTAAGTCCTCTAGAGAAATTTTTTAAGATTATGGTGGTGGGCAAGTACAAAGATTTATTTGTCTTACAGCCACCCAAGACGACCCTTGTATGTGAGTTCCCTTGCTTATTTAATCTGCCATCTACCCGACTGGTAGGTGGTGGTAGAGATGAAGAACCTGCTTATCAATGCAGGAGAAATAAAGGAATGCAGGTTTTATCCTTGGGTCAGGAAGATCCCCTGGAGGAGGGCATAACAATTCACTTCAATGTTCTTTTCTGGAGGATCTCACGGACAGAGGATCCTGGCAGGCGATAGCCCACTGGGTCTCAAAGTTGCCAAACTCAACTGAAGCTACTCAGCTCGCACACACCATTCTAGATCGGTCTGTCTCTTTCTTCGTTCTCTTCTTGCTCTCAATGTATCGGGCCTACTTTAAGATTTCACCTGGGAAGCTTTTGAGTATACCAACCAATAATTTTATTCTGGGAGATAGATATTTTTATTTGCATATTGTACTATAGAGACAAATAACCTGAATTTCAGAGCATTTAAGTGACTTGACCAAGGTTAAATAAACAGCAGTGTCAGAACTGAAGCCTGAAATCCGATTTCCTCACTTTCAGTATCATGTCGTTTCCATTTTCTCCACAACGTTGAGGAAAGTTGAGTACAAACTGTCAGGGCTCTAAAAACTCAAAAAGGTATATCCTGGAATGACAATTGACAGTAAGTTCTACGGTAGATCTGAAATATGATTTTAAAAAGGAGAGTCCTAGAGAAATTAATTTGCAGGAACATGCCATGCTTATCTTGGGCCATAAATACCAAACATATTTTTAAAGATTTTCTTTATGTGTGCCAAACATTCCACATCACTGAGAACTATTACACAGATTTCTAGTCTAATTGGTTTTATGACAAGAGATTCTCATTTAATTTTCTCAGATATTTGGAAGAAAAGCTTTTCCTTTCATGAAGATCCTACAAATCTCACAAAACCAGCCAAGCTTGGACATCCAGGAGCTTATTCTTAAAACTCCATGGTTCAATAAAAACACACACCCTTTAGTCATTCTGAGCTTCCCACTCCCACCCCAAATGTGTCTTGGACTGGTTAAAGTTTGACATAGATGGGCACACAGCAGCATGCCAGAAATGATACCCCTTGAATCCTTTATTCTTTCTTTTTAAGTCAGGCCACACAAAAAGTCATTCAGCCAGATCAAAAGCTCCTCAGCAGATTTCAGAACTGCTTAGGAAACAGAGAAAGAACACACCAGAAAGAGAGCCACCATCAGAGCAAATGTCACGGCTGCTCTAGATGAGTGCCTCTCACCCCCCAGGTGACAGCAGGGCCCTGGGCTGTATTCTCCCAAGTTCTAATGCAGGCTGTCCGAAGCTGCATGAACTTAGTAACGGAACATCTCTGTTTGGGCCCCTCCATGAGTCACACAGAAGCACCATCTCTGTCACTGCCAGTGGCTTCCTGGCTTCCCAAGCCAATAAACAGAGCCTTCCGAAGGCATATAGACCTGTTCCAGCCCACTGAGGAGAGCAGGCTTTAGGCTTAAAGCCCTTGCTAGAAGGCAGAGAAAGAGGAAGTGTCCCCAAGGCTTAGCAGGCTGCTCCTCCCCCTCCTAAAGTTTTAATTGCACATTTTGCCCCATTAAATCAGAACTGATGAAACCTTTACAACTGTGGGTTGTCTGAAAATTGAAAATCACCTTGGAAAACAACAATATGGTTGACTATAGAAGGCAATTTCTTCAAATCAAGTAATGATGTGATGTGTGTGGTTAACTGTATCTGCGCAGGAAGTGGTTTTATTTAAAAGTTTTTCTGCTCACTCCACCCCGCCCCTCCACCGTCACGCCTTTTATTTTTTTCCTCCAGTACTGAAATTAAGCAGCATCCAACCTAGGCCTACTCTTACGACATGTGACTTGACTTGACTGTTTTTCGTTTTTGTTGAAAGAGTCATTAACAGTTAGAAGTTGATAAAAGTTTCAACAACAAGTCGGCACTGAGAGAAAGGTAAGTGAGTTTTACTTTGTATTAAACATGCAATTTAAACTTGAAAATATTTGGCAGAGTAGTCTATGCTTCAGTAGCAACATACAAACCTTTCCAACAAAATTGTAACATTTTCACTTGTGACTGAAACATCAATTCATTTCCTTTGGTGTAGAGAAGAATATTGTTTTTTAAATTTACAATGGTTAAATTCTAAAGTTTTTAAAAGATATTACACGAAGATTTTATAGGAAAATATTAAAAACAGGGTAAGGTAAACTTTTAGTTTCAAAGTGCTTCAAATACTAACTATGACAGAAAATATGAGACTTTGTATCGTTGACTGCTTTATAAAAATGTGCACTCTTCATGATCTAGAGAATAAAGAGAAAAAGCCATTTTGTAAAAATAAGAAATAGCATCTGAATCGCATGCAGCATGAAAGATAACCACTGTAAAGTACTGTATTAAAGTTAGCATGAGAAACCCTTGAAAAGGCGTGGTTTATTCAATCTGTAGTCTATTAAATGGCTATTAAAAAGCAGGAAGCTTTCAAAATGCAAAAGAAAGCTCTCTAACATGACATTCGATATTTTTCCCATAAATTTTATTTAAGATATAGGGTGAAATGAGGGCAAGTTTCTATTTCATACGTAAAACTCTGCATTCAAAAGAGAAGTCACAGATGACTTCACAGAGGATTACTTCTGGGAAACAGGCAAATTAGAAATATACTTCTGTTATTTAGGTAATTATATAATTTTCTTTCTTTGAGATTTCCAAAACAATAACCTTAGAAATTAAAATAATTTGTTAATCATAAACTGAGAAGAGCTTTTCTTTTATAGTGACTTCTTGCCTTTACAGAATGTCTTTGCGTGCTGTAACATATGCATGAAAATTATAGAAGTATTGCTAATCTCAGAGACAAATACCTAAAATAAATCTGACTGTAGATTTTAGAAAGAATTTTAATAAAAGCTCCAGATATGACACACTCTTCCATAATATCATTTTTATTGTACTGTTGGATGGGGGATATGATGGCCCCACAACACTATTTTTTTATGTTATTAAAAAATGGTTACAGGGTTGATAAGTGGCAACAATTTTCTTTTCTTTTATTGTCTTCTATTGAAAGACTCATATAAATGATTTTTGATGTGGTCAATTTGGTAGGAAATTATTAGTTACACTAGTACACTTCATTTTAAGACCTCTTCAATTGTCAATACTGACGCTAGCTACTTGTTGACTATTAAAATGATCTTGGAAAAAACAGAGATTAGGACTTGATGTTCAACACATTTTTTTTTTATTGTTAGAGTATAAGAGAACCCTGCTAATATTTATTTGCTTTGATATTCAGATTAGCTTTTCAATTTGCTGCATTTCCTCACAATGGAAAGCCTTATTTAAATTTGTCTTCAATATTATGGTTCTGAACCTCTACATCTATAGAAGCTTTATAATTCAGATAGTTTGGGTTGATATGTTATTACTTTATTTCATTTTACTATAAAAGAGCATCACATGAATAAACATATGTAATACTTACACGTCAGCAATAATGAATATCTACATAAGCATTTGGTACTGAAAAATTCTACTACAGTTTTTTAAAAGCCAAATTCTTTTTTAAATGATTGTTTCTTGCAGAAACTGTTAAATAAAAATGCAAATATTTTATGGAGTATGTGTAAAATTAAGAATTAATTAAACATGTTTATTATGAAATTATAAAGAGCAACAAGTAGAGATGATAGACATGTAAACTAAGATGCTCTCATTTTGTAGAAACCAGTTATGTGTTATCTCTGGAATGTACAGATCAAATCTTAAGAGAGTAAATTACAAATGAGTTATTATAAGTTATTATTATGCATTTTAAGTGAACAAGAAAAAATTCTGATGAAATAAAAACAAGGCAGAGGATCTCATCTGGAAAGTCATTTTTTAAAGAAAAATATGCTCTTCCACTTGGGGCCATGATTCAGCAAAATTCTGAAAGGCTTGATGTTCCTTCTTTTATTCTTTTTAAAAGCTCTATTCCAGAGTAGCCTATTCTGTCCCTAACTCAAGGTCAACCATCCTTGGTACCTAGAGAAACAGACCATACTTTTTATTTCTTTTTTCCTTCCCATCACACTCCCACTGTTGTTGAAAAATGTACACATCCTATTTTCCAGAAGTTAGGGCATGTGATGAAAAGAATCCATGCTCACAAGAGAAGACTCTAAAGCTTTGTTTCTTGTAACTTGTATTTCAGGACTCCCCTCCCTCCCAGTAGAATTTTAATAAGTTCTCTCAGCAGACAAGATCCAAGGGAACAGCTAAATGTTGAGGACTCGGTCTCAAGTAAGGAGACTGATGCCATTACAAATAGTTTTGGGGAAATACTTGGGGGATAAAGAGTGTTTTGTTAACTATTCATCCTGTCTCTGGCAATTAAACCCAGAATATCCTGAGAATGTTTTACATGAAGGGTCCATCACAGAGATATCTCCATTTTGTTAAGATATACCTAAAGAAATATATATATTTCTTGCAGTGGATGAAAAATAATTGTACTATATTTTCAGGGTATTTTGCTATTCTCATACAATTAGAAACTAACCTAACCCAATACTTTACACATGTATTTTAAATATCATTTAATATCCTGAATACTTTGGGTACCATATTTTTTGTACTGCAAGATGATGTTATATAACTAAATTATAAAATGTACTTATGATTATTCTAAATGTCAGCTTATAGTAGATAAAACACCTTTGTTTGCAAATGATAGAAAATAAGCTAAAATTACCCTAGGCAATAGAGGTAGGCACTGTTTGTATAACTGAAAATCCAAGAAGAGAAAAATCAGGCTGGACCCAGCAGCTCACACAGGATTACCGAGATCATTTTCTTCATTCCTTAGCTCTTGTTCTCACTTTTCTATAAGCACTCTCTGGCAGAAGCTCATACTAAATTGACCAGGAGGCTTCAGGTATACATCTCACTCTTTCAGAAAGCTTTGTACAAAAGAATGTCTTTCCTCCAACACCACAGCAAAGATACCTCAGATTAAGATCTGACTGAATAAAAGCGGGTCACGTGACCATGCTGAGCTGCTCATTGCCTTTGAGACTTAGATACTCTGAGTGACCAGGCTTGGTTAACTGGCTCACTCTTGCACTGATGAGCCACCTTCCCCTGCAACACACGGAGTCTCAGCTGAAAAGAGGGGGCTACACACTGAGGAACTAAAATTCTTCCCTCAGAAGAAAGGGAACTTCATATCTTAGAGGTGAAAGCCATAGAAAACCATTACACAGCCACATAAGGTAACATTTAAAAGCATCACTTGGGATTTCCCTGCTGGTCCAATGGCTAAGATTCCTGGCTCCCAATGCAGCGGCCTCAGATTAGATCCCTAGTAAGGGAACTTGTGAAAGTGACTTCACTTTCACTTTTCACTTTCATGCATTGGAGAAGGAAATGGCAACCCACTCCAGTGTTCTTGCATGGAGAATCCCAGGGACAGGGGAGCCTGGTGGGGCCTGGTGGGCTGCCGTCTATGGGGTCACACAGAGTCGGACACGACTGAAGTGACTTGGCAGTAAGGGAACTTGATCCTGCATGCTGCGACGAAGACCTGGCACAGCCAAATAAATAAATATTTAAATAAGAACAAAAGTGCTACTTACTTAAACTTTCTAAGCTCTGCAGTCAGACAGAAACAATATCAGTTTAAAAGTAGGTCTTAAATGAAGCAAATGTTTTAATTAAACTGAATTTTAAAATATTTTTTAACAGCCATTCCTATGTGCTTCCCAGGTGGCTCATTGGAAATGAATCACCTGCAATGCAGGAGAGGTGGGTTCTGTCCCTAGGTAGGAAAGATCCTCTGGAAGGAAGCGATGGCAACCTACTCTAGTATTAGAGCTTGAAAAATCCCATGGACAAAGGAGCCTGGCGGGCCACAGTCCATGAGGTCCCAGAGTCAGACACAACTGAGCTACTGAGTACACACGGACTCCATGTATAAACCCTTGCCCCTCAATACTTACCTTCTAAAAGCTTAGAATATAGCTGTTGTTGTTTACTTGCTCAGTCATCCCACTCTTGGCAACCCCATTGAGTGTAGCCCACCAAGCTCCTTTGATCATGGAATTTCCCAGGCAAGCATACTGGAGTGGGTAGGCATTTTCTTCTTCACAAAATCTAGTAAAATCATTATATTAATAATTATAATGGCAACAAAATTTATCAAGTACCATAAAAAGATATGAGATGTTCTATTAGGATTCACAACTTCATCGAACATTTTTGTCTTCCTGTTATATGCCAGGCAATAAACTAGAGAATTTTGCACACATATCACTTACCATAGTCAGAAAAATCAGGACAAAATTTTTGAATAAATATGTGTACAGTAGTTCCCCCTTCTCCACAATCAACCACAGTCCAAAACTATTGAAGACAAACTTCCAGAAATAATCCATATATTTGAAATCGTTCACCTTTCTGAAGTAGCTTGAGGAAATCTCTCCCTGTCCTGCTCCTGCGAATCAGTCCGAAGTCTAGCGTTTCCTCGGTAACTTACTCCGCAGCCATCTTGCTTATCAGATCCATGCTCTCCTGGGTTTGAAGTTTCGCGTTTGTTTTGGAGTCCCCCTTATTTCACTTAGTACTGGCCCCATAGTGCGAGAGTAGTGCTGCTGACCTGGTTGTTTGGACATGCCAATGAAAAGCCCTGCGTGCTTCCCCTAAGTGAAAGGGTGCGAGAGAAAAAATATATATATGTCGAGGCTAAGATTTACAGTAGGGACGAACCTAAATCTTCTATTCATGAAACTGTGAAGAAGGAAAATAAAATCCTGTGTGCTTTGCTGTTGAACCTCAAATTGCAATAGTCATGACCACAGAGCATGGTAAGTGCTTACTTAAGATGAAAAAGACATTAAATTTGTACAGTAAAATAATTTGTGTGTGTGAGACCACTGTACACATAATTTTACAATATGTTGTTATAATTGTTCCATTTTATTAGTAGTTGTTAATTTTTTCCTGTGACTAATTAACTAAACTCTATCATAGGTTTGTATACTAAGAAAAAACATTGTCTAGTACTGCCTGTAGTTTTGGGTATCCATTGTGGCTCTTGGAATGTATCCCCATGGATAACGGGGTGCTGATGTGGTAGTTTCCAGAGAAAGTTAGAACTGGGGAGATGAGAAACATTCTAAGGGAGAGGAAGGAAATGTGTCAAAGGACGAAAACATGGAGTAACAGAATTTCCAAGGCAGAGTGAGTTGTCTCCTGCTGGTAGTGACAAGTATACTAGTGTTGGGGCAGACAGTTTGAGATTCTAATAGAGTGAACTTGCTGAGCAGATCATGACTGTAACTAGAAGGTTGTTGAGAAGGGGAAATCCCTGATTGGATGGCCATAATTGCGTCTGGATGGGCTATGTATCATCAGGATTTGTTTACTCCTTCCATAGGCCTTACTGTTGATGATATACTGTTTAGGTTGGTTTGGAGAAATGCTTGTCTTCTATGAAGAGAGGTTCTAATATAGGCTGTGCTTATAATGTTTTGTTTTTTCTTCTATGTTGTGGAACTTGATTGGTTGTTTTTAATTTTGAGAGTAAGTAACACAGTGAAATGGTTTGAAAACAAAACCTAAATATAAACATTTTAGTGAAAATCTTTCTTATTTTCCTGCTTCTATATCTCTGTTTTTTCCCACCTTAACCCAACAAGTAACCACTTTCCATAGTTTTTTTTTAATCCTTTTATACTTTTTTTTAATGCAGAAGCATATATGTATATACACACATGTATGTGTGTAAATATCTTTATTACATTAAAGATAGTATGCTATATATATCTCTTCCCTTTTTTTCTTTCAGTAATATCTTGGAACTATTTTAATTATAAAGATAATAAACTGTCTAATTCTCTCTCTCTTTGTTTATAGCTGTACTGTATTCCACTGTGTGGATATATTGTGCTTAATCTAACCAGTCTCTTTCTTAAAAGAGTCATGAGTGTTTTAAATTTTTTTTGCTGCTGCAAAGAATGCTTTAATATAATTGTGTACATTTGAAAATATATCTATGGAATGAATTCCCAGAAATACTGTGTTTTTATAAGCCAAGAGATAAAATGGTATTGATGGTTATTGCCAAACTGTCCTTCATGTTAGTTGTAAGTTTTCGAACTTCCATCAGCACTTATTGAGAGTGCTGGTGGAGGCTCTGTAGCTTTTCTAGCAGATTGTGTTACCAAACATTTCAGGTTTTTCCAGTCTGCAGAAAACTGTGTCCTTTTATAGTTTTATGTAATATTTCTGTTATTATGATTGAGATAAGCTTGTTTTTTAAAAGGTTAGCTGTCTTGTTTGATTTTTTCTTCTTTTTTTTTATTAATAACAGAGTGTATCCTTTCTCAACTGTATAATTAAGGACCAAAATCTTAGTTAAGTTCAAGGCTAGAATGATATATTAAAGGAAGTAGGGAATTGAGGCTAGTGTATATAAAATATTCTTTTTATAAAGCTTGAGATAGGCAATAGCTAAAATGAGGATGAAATATGAATGTTTAAGTGAAGGGAAAGAGAAAAGAAATGAAAATAAAGAAAAAAATATATATATATATATTCAGATATCCAACAAGGTCTCAGGGGATACAGTACAGATTGGTGTAATCGGTAGCTCAAATAGATAAGTTAACCTGAAACAGAAGGAAGAGCACTTTAATGAGTGTGTATGTAGATGAATTGAATGTAGAGAAGATGAAGTGAGGAGAGGAAGTTGAAGGAACACTTTCTCCGTTGATTTTTATCTTCATTGACGTGGTAGGAAAGCACATTTGATGAGAGGGAGTATTTAGAGGATGCCAAAGAATAGGCAGACTATCTTATTTTTAAAAAATCAGTCTTGTCAAAAACATACAACTGTGAATTTTAAAATTGATTTTTCTCTTTCGATGGGCATCAGCCCAATTCAATTCCATAAATAATTTTGAGCTCCAACTAAGTACAGTGTATGCTAGGAATTATTGGGGATACAGAGTCAGTGTGCTATCTACCTTCTTAGGTAGGTTAGTGTATAAACATAAGAATTTAAATATAAATTCATAAATTTAAAGTCAATGCCTTAGAAATATTACAGAACATGCTATTGTCAGAGACTCAGTGGTTGTGCTGTGCTGTTCTCAAATACTCAGTCTTGCCCACCTCATTGTGACTCCATACACTATAGCCTACCAGGCTCCTCTATCCTTGGGATTCTTAAGAAGAAGAGCACTGAAGTGAGGTGCCATTTCCTCCTCCAGGGTAGCTTCTCAACCCAGGGATCCTACTGCTTCAGTTAAGTCTCCTATGTTAGCCAGTGGATTCCTTACCATTAGCACCACCTGGGAAGCCCAAAGTTTCATTTTGCTAAACTCGGTGGCTTATTTATATCTTTTTTCAGTCCTAGCTATTGTCTCCTTAGTTTATTTCTATGCAATATTATATATTGCCATGATTTTAAATGCTACCTATATTCTCATTAGCTCTCAAGACCAAGCCTTTTGTTTTTTGGCACTAAAGCTGTAAATGCTATTGCCTACCTATCATCTCCACTTGAATGTTTCAAGAGACAACAAAATGAGTATGTTCAAAAACTAAGCTCCTAATTACTCCCCATCTGCCCCCAACCCAACCTGCCTCTTCCCTATTTTCATTTATCTCATTTAATGGCACCACCAACATTTACTATCTGTTCAGGATAGTAAATTAAGACTTATCCCCAATTTCATTCCTACTCTCATACTCCCTATCCCAAACCAACATCCAGTTAATCAGCAATAAGCAGAACCTGCAAAATATTGATTTACCTCCCATAATCCTGTTTACTTTTCTCAGTGATGGCTCTTAAAAAGGTATATATATATATATATATATATATATGTATATATATATATATATACACACACAGACTATTGAGTCTTTTTATTTTTTGTTTGTTTGTATACTGAATATTCCTCAAAATACCTGCTAAATGTATACACTACAAAACATGGCATCTAGATGACATCACAATTTTAAATAGAACCGCACTTACTAACTCACTTCCTAGGTTCAAGTTAGAGATAAATCATGTGAAATATATGGAGCAATGTCGATTTGAACATTTTGAATGAACTTGTAAAGGTTGAAGAAATAGTAGCTTGTAGAATGTTCCTGTCAGGTTTTCTGACCCTATAATTGTTTTGTTTGTTTGTTTTTGTTATATCATTAAGTATCATTTAAATACTTTATCATGTAATCATTAAAATATAAATGTAATTTAGCATTTTCTTGCCCATCTGAAGGCAAAAAATCTGTCTCAAAAACATTGGTGAAGAAAAAGATACAGTATAAAGGAAATATATTAAATATACTGTTAATATGTTTTATGTACAATATTTTTCAAATTGTTTTTACTAGTTACATAAACCCATTTTTTAAATCTATTTGTGCATTTTTACATTTATAAATGTTGGTTGGGTATCATGCTTTTATTTAACCAATTTTCTCTTAGGAGGAATGAATTAAACATTAAGCAAGGGGTAAATATATATCAAGATATCCCAAATTTAATCACTTCTTACCACCTCTACTGCTGTAGAGTTCTCCTGACTCATTTCCTTGATTCTACATTTCATGATAATCATTTTCTGAAGAGTAGCCAGAGTAACTTTCTTAAGACTTAAATCATACAACTCTCCAACTAAACCATTCCAGATGATTTTCTATTGTACTTTAATTCAGTCTTTTTTCCATGATTTTTCAGATGCTCTGCCTAATTACTCTGCTCTTGTTTGCTTAAATGGCATTTTGAATATGAGGAATCATTATTACATGTGAAGTCATTTAGTAACTATCTTTACCCAAAACTGAATGGTCTGTGAAAACATTGACTTCTTCTGCCTCTTTACTACTGAATACAGAGAACCTGGAACAGTGGTAGGCATATAATAAATACTCAATAAATATTTGATTGTTGCTGCTGCTGCTGCTGCTGCTAAGTTGCTTCAGTCGTGTCTGACTCTGTGCGACCCCAGAGATGGCAGCCCACCAAGCTCCCCCGTCCCTGGGATTCTCCAGGCAAGAACACTGGTATTTGATTAGTGAAAGAATAAATAATATGAAAGCTGAATGTGGGCTGTAGAGCCAGGGAAGGTTTTCTGGAGATTTCTGACTTCTGTTGGGTCTCACAAATAAGATAAACTTAGGAGAAAGGAAGCTAGAAATGTATTTCAAACAATGACACTTTATGGATTCGTTTTGAGTAACATAGTAGTGTTGAAGTTGGGATTGGAACGTTGGATCCATTATATATTGTGGCACTTTTCTGAAACTCCAAATCAAATAACCCTCCATCTGAGAACATATTGAATAAACTGATAAAAAAACACCAACTACCTCTAAGCATTTAAATTTTAAGCTGTTTCTCTAAAACCATGGTGTTACATTGAATAATTTTACTTATTTTAGATTCATTTCCTAAACAATTAGAGAACTTTTTGTTCTAGTCTCTGCCGATATAATGACAAGCTTGGAGTCATAACGAGATTTCTTTTTAAAATAGCTGTAAAAGGTAGAATGCTCAGGAAGTTGAGTGCTGTGTCAAGGGAATTTTTTTTTTTAATTAATCTTTCTGCTTCAGTTAAGTTCATATTATAACTTTAAGGGATAGAAACTGAGCAGTGAGGCCCATATTAATCCTTTTCACCTTTCTGCCGCATGTACTGGGAAGTCAAGTAGTCTGAGCCTCTATTCATACCTTGATGGTTCTCCTAAAGGAAGTAGAATGTAGGAGGAAAAAAATGAATGTTGATTTATCCCAATGGTGTCTCCAACACTGTGGTAGGTACCATGATGTTAGGCTAAACAAACAGTATTCCTTTCTTGTCTAAATACTTGCAGTAGCATGAAGCATCATTAATATAAATGATTATTAGAGTGGGATTATTAATAATAATCATTAGAGCTATGATTTATTCACTATGTATTATGTATCAGGTGCTTTGCATACTTAATAGCATTTGAATCCTACAAAAATCATGTAAAGGAGTTAGTATTCCCATTTTAAAGATAAGAAAGCTTAGGTTAAGTGGTTAAGTGCCCAGATTTATAGTTCTATTTGTAGGCTGAATCATGATTCATATGAAGATCCACATGATATAAAATTCTTGTTATTTTCCACTATGCCATGCTATAATTTCTAAGCCTGTTAGGTGTCAGTAGTTAAGCCATACTGAACCTCATTGAGGAGGTGCTATAGTCTGAAACAGTTTAGAAGGATCCTGCTCTGTTTCATATGTAAAAAAACTATTCCATCTGTAAAAACCTGTCACTTATTCATATATATATATGCACACATCAACTTTATGTAGAGATGTTATAAAATATGTGAGGAAGAAGACATTTTTTGCCTTAGTTTCCTGTTTATCTTTCCTTATCTTCCCTGGACCCTATGTTTCCTTTCAGCCCTTATGTCCCACAAATTCTGTCCTAGAATCATGCTGTCCATTATGGTAGAAATTAGACCTAGATGGCTATTTAACATTCAAAATGCACTAATCTAAATTGAGTGTTAAATAAGCACCAGTTTTTGAAGACAATAGAAACAAAGAATGCAAAATATCTCCTTAATATTTTTACATTTTTATATGCTAAAATTATAAAATGTCAACATAGTGAATTAAATAGAAAAATATTATTTTTATGTGGTCACTTCTTTCATTTTCCTCATACAGCGTGGCTACCAGAAAATTTTTAATTACTCGTTACTAATTATTTCTAGTGGATGGTACAGCTTTAGGCCATCTCTTCTTCTCACAAGATTACTTGACATTCTTATCCATTTTTATTATTTGAATTTAATCAATATGGTCCTTAAATTTTTATGCTTTGGTCTCTCCCCCAGTATTGTTCCTGGTTCTGGTTGTCACTTGATACCTCTTCCCTAATGTCCAGTCAGCAGTTCAAACTGAGTATATGCCTCATGTGAAAACCATAATCTCCCTACAGAATTCCCATTCTCTTTCCAACGTCAGTTAAGATATCTCTGTTCTTCAAATCACTTACAGAAGTAAGCTTGGGATCTCCATGGACTCCTGTCCATACATCCAATCAATTACCATTGGCATTCAGTTCCTTCTCCCTGTGTTCAGTTATTGTCCTAGTTACTATTTTGGTTATCCTTTAAGTTTTGTCTAGACTATGGAAAAAGGGTCTTACTTTCGTACTCCTACTTCTCTTACATCATTTGGCCTGTGTAAAGTTTATTTTATGTCTTTATGGTAAGACTATGGTTTTTCCTGTGGTCATATATGGATGTGAGAGTTGGACTGTGAAGAAAGCTGAGCACCGAAGAATTGATGCTTTTGAACTGTGGTGTTGGAGAAGACTCTTGAGAGTCCCTTAGACTGCAAAGAGATCCATTCAGTCCATTCTAAAGGAGATCAGCCCTGGGTGTTCTTTGGAAGGAATGATGCTAAAGCTGAAACTCTGTTACTTTGGCCACCTCATGCGAAGAGTGGACTCACTGGAAAAGACTCTGATGCTAGGAGGGATTGGGGGCAGGAGGAAAAGGGGACGACAGAGGATGAGATGGCTAGATGGCATCACTGACTCGATGGACGTGAATCTGAGTGAACTCCGGAAGTTGGTGATGGACAGGGAGGCCTGGTGTGCTGCTATTCACAGGGTTGCAAAGAGTCAAGACTGAGTGACTGAACTGAACTGAACTGAACTGAACTGATGGTGATGGTTGGGTTCAAGTTAATTAATATAAGTAAGAATGTCTATTGTCTATTTATAATCTATTTAGAGTTTTAAAAGTGACTTTGCATAATTATTTTATGTAGCTATTCTAGCAAGCTAATGGAAAAAGCAGAAGATTTAATAGAAGACAAGGAAACTTGGAGAAATAGAAGTGTTTGACGACAGGCTGAGGACATATTTCTCCCAAGTTCTGGTCCAGAACATTTTCATTTCTTATGGAGATAGTAAAGATTCTATATATATATATATATATATATGTTTTACATGGAATATATTGCTTTATACTTTGTGCTAGTTTCTGCTGTACAGCAAAGTAAATCAGTTTTACGTATACATATATCCACTCTTTTCTTAGGTTTCCTCCCGTTTAGGTCATCACAGATCACTGAGTACAGTTCCCAGGGCTGTACAATAGGTTCTCATTAATTCTTTTTTCTTTTTACATAGTAGTGTGCATATGTCAATTCCAGTCTCCCAATTTGTCGTACCACCTCCTTCTCCCTTGGTAAATTTGTTTTTTCTCTACATCTATGACTCTTCTAAGAGTAAATAAGTTTATCTATCCCATTTTTCTAGATTCCACATCTGAGAGATATTATATGGTATTTGCTTCTTTCTTTCTGACTTGCTTCACTCTGTATGACAGTCCCTGGGTCCATCCATGTCTCTGAAAATGGCACAGTTCTGTTTCCTTTTATGACTATTATAATATTCCATTGTGTGTGTGTGTGTGTGTGTGTGTGTGTGTATGCCACATCTTTATCCGTTCTTCTGTTGATGGACATTTAGGTTGCTACCACCTCTTGGCTATTGTAAATAGTGCTCCAGTGAACATTAGAGTGCATGTATCCTTTTGAATTATGTCTTTCTCTTTGTTTACCTAGGAGTCGGATTGCTGGATCATATGGTCAGATTTCTGATCATATAGCCAAATAAATAATATCTGGTCATCATGACTTGACTGCTCCCCTCCTCATACTTTTTACCACATAGTAAATTGTAACGTAGGTGCTTCCCTGATAGCTCAGTTGGTAAAGAATCCACCTGCAATGAAGGAGACCTGAGTCCAGTCCCTGCATTGGGAAGATCCCTTGGAGGAGGGATCCCCACTCCAGTATTCCGGCCTGGAGAATTCCATAGACAGTATAGTCCATGGGGTTGCAAAGAGTTGGACATGACTGAGTGACTTTCACTCAAGTCTCTCATGGTGGTTCTATTTTTGCTTTTTTAAGGAACTTCCGTATCATTCTCCATAGTGGCTGTGAAGTGAAAATGAAAGTGTTAATCAATCAGTCATGTCCGACTCTTTCTGAGCACAGTCTCCTCAACTGTGCTCAGTCCTCAGTCCGTGGAATTTTCCAGGGAAGAATACCAGAGTGGGTTGCCATTCCCTTCTCCAGGGTATCTTCCTGACCCAGGGATCAAAACCACGTCTCCTGCATTACAGGCAGATTCTTTACTATCTGAGCCACAGGGAAGCCCACTAGTGGCTGTACAAATTTACATTTCCACCAACAATGTAGGAGGGTTCCCTTTCCCCCACACCCTCTCCAACATTTATTGTTTGAGGATTTTTTTGATGATGGCCATTCTAACCAATATGAGAGATAATAAAGATAAAAGTGCATTGCCTGGGAAGTCAGAAAAAATAAAGTTAAATCTTGAGCTCCATCACTTGTTAGATAGTGTATATGTTATTTTACACAAGTTACTTAATCTCTCTGAGCCAGAGTTTCCTGATTTATTGTTGTTTTTAAGTTGCTAAGTCATATCTGAATCTTTTGTGACCCGATGCATTATATAGTCTGCCAGGCTCCTCTGTCCATGGGACTTCCCAGGCAAAAATACTGGAGTGGGTTGAGATTTCCTTTGCCAGGGGATCTTCTTGACCCAGGGATTGAAACCACATCTTCTCCATTGACAGGTGGGGTTCTTTACTACTGAGCCATCAGCGAAGCCCTGATCTATAAAACAAGGCTGTTTCTGACAAGATTAAAAAAATAATAATGTACATAAGGAACTTTGCCTAGTTTGTGTCATAAAATACTGTTTTAGAAAGATTAAATGTAATGTGAATAGTAGTTGTAGTATAACTGTTCTATCAGATTGTCTTGAAACACATGATGACCATTTTCCCCTTCTTTATGATATAAAAATCATGTCAGGATAATTTTGGTTTATTTCAACTCTGATTAGTCTGACAAGATTATGAAACTCGTCAAAAGCAATTTCTTGCTATTAGTTGCATTTCCTCAATACAGCTGTGTCGGGGAGAAGGAAGGAGGCTCACTCTTTTCTTGTTTATTTACCAATTTTTGGTTGATATGGAAAATTTCCTTCGAGCAGTTCAAGATGTGTCCTAACCAAAAATACCCTTTAATTTTGAAAAATTAATATTCATCACACAGAGCAGTTAAAAAAGTGGAAGGAAGCTACTGAGTCTTGGAGCTAAAATTAAAATGAAGCAAAGACGAACTACAGAAACTAGGAGAGAGCAAAAAAAAAAAGTAGGTTTTTTTGACTCAGTTTTATATTATATCTGATTTTTGCCTTGGATTTTAAAGTGTCAATGTAGATTGTTCACAAAGCATGGGGTCCTAGCAAAATACTCTTGGGAAAAATAAGAAAAGATTTTGAAATGTCCAAGGTCTAAGGTGTTGATCCAGTGAGCAAAGTCTTTTTCTGTTTTTATTCTGTTTTGTTTTCCCCTTGAGGAAATTTGATGAAGATTTCATGTATGGTGGTAGACTGAATATACCAATCTCGCTCCTAATTCTGAAAGCACTTGCTATTAGGCCATCCATTAAATGACAGAAGGTGTGGCAGTGGGAGGCCCCTGACGAAATAATTGAGAGATAAGTGGCTGTGGGGTTGTCCCTGGAGAATTCCAGAGAGTTTTAGGTTAGAAGTCTGGCTCTAGGAAAGGGGATTAACAAATTTACCATAGTTGCAGGGTGGGGAATCAGTTGGAGAGGAAAACCAGAGACTAGTCAGCATGGCAGATGGGTAGAGAGTATGTCTTGAGTCATGAACAGAGCCAAGGTGAGATGCAGTGAATATTCTGACTTTCCCTGACCATGGTGCACTGATCCCTGGTCCATGTGGCAGCTTTTGATGTGGAGAGTAGGAGAGAAGCATGAGAATCCAGTAATGCTTGGGACTGAGAATCATGACCATTCTAATATGGTGGCAAACTTGCACTTGTTGCAAATGCTCATTTTAATACTGGCAAAATTAGAGACAGAGGATTTCAGACAGGCACCAAATGTTCTTGGTCCAGTACAGAGTATCAACACTGAAAAAAATATAGCATTTGACTTTAAGGAGTCCACAGTCAGTTTGGCAGGAGGGACATCTAACTCAAGTAGAGAACAGAGAACGAAGGAAGTCAGGATATGATTATCTGCCAAAATATAATAGAAACAGTAAAGGAGGTCAGAGCAGAGAGGGGGAAAGGAACTTGCTTAGCAATAGCAAAGAGCACAGCACAATATCCTACTCTTGGTAATTTCAGATCATGTTGAAAAAATTGTACAAATAAATGAAATGATGTTAATCTCCAGTGAATTTCTTTCTAAAGTTGAGATACAAATGCAATCTCTTGGTTTTGTTCTCCATTTTCAATCCTATCAGCTTGGATTTTAAAATAATAAGATATTGAAAATGATATCAGTTCAGTACGCAACAGAAACTCTGCTCAACCCACAAATCAGAGAAGCAAAACTCCTAGAGGTGATTAACTCCTGGGGGTCACAGTCACAGATATCCCCAGGTCAATCAGGTTATCTATGCAAATCAAGGGTGAAGGGAGAAAAAGCCTGATTCAGAGAGAACTTGTTCTATTTGCAAGATGCTGAAGCTACACATCTCCACCTGATAGTTCTCATGCCTACCTTAACCAGTTCTTCACATCTCGTCATTTTTTAAGAGAAGACACACAAATACAGACTTTTTTTTAGAAAAAGTAAAAATTATCATGTTTCAATTGGAAGCTGATTCAAAATTCTCCAAAACATTGTTCAGGCCCAACAACATATGTCTGTGGGTTGAATTTGGTTGGCAGTCTGCCGGTTTTCCACCTCTTCTTGAATTTATAGCTGCTCCTAAGAAAGCAGGAGCAGGGTGTAATGATTAGAGAGAGCTAGAGTCCTCCGAGTAACTTCTGAGCACACAATGAATCCTAATAAATGGCTGGAGACTGACTAGCACATTTACTTTATGAAAAAGCCTCCATTTATAACCTTTTCATTTAGGTCCTTCTGTTGTTTGTCTGCCTTTCATAACTAGGCTCATTTCCCTTACTTGGAAGAACAAACTCTTCTGCTGCTAGCCCTCCTCAATGCATTGTTTTAACCATTAAGATGTCTCCAAAATTTAACTTTTCTAAGTATTAGCAAATGTAATAATCTTTAGTTTCCCTGACTTTCACAAAATCATAAAATATCAAATACAGATCAGAACACCCATACTTGTAAAGGATGAATTGTCATAGGGCAAAGAAAAGAGAGTTTTAGTTTTGTATACCTTAGGTGGCAATAATAATAGTAACAACAATTTAAACATGTGCACATGTGCATGCACACACATACATGTGTGAAATTCTCAGTGCATAGAATGAGGAAATGTAGCCCAAGTGTGGTTGTATAGCTCAGCATATGTGTTATCTCTTAATAGATGATTATCTCTTTTCCAGAAGTAGCCATGACAATGGATATAAATGATATGGGAGGACACAGAGAAAAATAACTACCATTCAGTGATTTTTAAATAGGTAAGCCGATAGACATTTTAAAATTCTACCATTTATGAATTCTTTTTTCACTTCAAGATGTCCAAGCCAAAATCCTATATTTTGCTTTATGAGGGGTCTAAATTAAGACAGAAATTTAGCTAAATTACTTCAAATGACAGTTACACTCAGTTAGCTGGAACCTAGTTTGATAATACATATAACTATCTCTTCTAACTCCTACTTCCTGAGGAGAGGCCTCTGAAATCTACTTTGAGGAAAGACAAGCAAAACAGGACTTATTTTACTGGGAAAATATCCCCTAAACAAGTCCTGGGTTGAGGTTCCTAATAATGCAACTGAAGCTCTTCAAGCAATTATAGCAACATAAGAGCCTTTAGTTAAGCAGCCTAGAAAGGATACAATTTAAGATATATAATAACAGAGGATATTATAGAATTTACAGAGACTAGCATTGAAAAACACTCAAAAACTTAATTTAAATTATGTGGACTGCTAAAAGTGTTTACTATTTTGATATTCTTGACTTCATGAAAGAAAGCTTTCAGTTCAGTTCAGTTCAGTCGCTCAGTCGTGTCCGACTTTTTGCGACTCCATGAATCGCAGCACACTAGGCCTCCCTGTCCATCACCACCTCTTGGAGTTCACTCAAACTCACGTCCATCGAGTCGGTGATGCCATCCAGCCATCTCATCCTCTGTTGTCCCTTTCTCTCCCTGCCCCCAATCCCTCCCAGCATCAGTCTTTTCCAATGAGTCAACTCTTCGCATGAGGTGGCCAAAGTACTGGAGTTTTGGCTTCAGCATCATTCCTTCCAAAGAACAGGGCTGATCTCCTTCAGAATGGACTGGTTGGATCTCCTTTCAGTCCCAGGGACTCTCAAGAGTCTTCTCCAACACCACAGTTCAAAAGCATCAATTCTTCAGCACTCAGCTTTCTTCACAGTCCAACTCTCACATCCATACATGACTGTTGGAAAGACCATAGCCTTGACTAGACGGACCTTGTTGGCCAAGTAATGTCTCTGCTTTTGAATATGCTATCTAGGTTGGTCATAACTTTCCTTCAAAGGAGAAACTTTACTGTCCCCAAATTTCAGATTAAATTTGAATGAAAACAGCAATATTTTGTGGAATCTGTTTTATTCTCACACTAAATATCTTTTGATGTTTAACAAGGAAGAAAATGGTTTTCCAAATGTTTAAATTGACGTTGTTTTACTCAAATTTACTATGTTTATGATATCAAAAACAACAACAAAAAACACTTAATGAAAGTTCTATAATAGACCTAGATTTCTGTGGTATAAGCCAACTTGATTTTTCCTTTATATAAAATAATTAATTTTGCAGCAAAAGTTAGGACTGGATATATGTTATAGATAGCTAAACATCATATTTTAATTAATCTCAAATAAGATATTCACAGTATTACTTACATGTGCCTGGGTGTCAGTGTGTCAGTCTGTATACTAGATAATATATAATTAATGCTAAATCTATCTACTAAATAATATATATTTATTTAGCTACCTACTCATTTCTCTTCTTGCTGTTCTCAACTATGATCTACACACCACTCCCCCAAAACACCAGTATATTCCAAAGGGAAGTTTAATTCCAGAAAACTTAATTAGAGCAAAAATATTAACAAGTTTGAACCTAGTACCAATAGTCTTTAAAAATAAGACACTGTAAAATTGTAACAATTTTAGGACAATGAAGATATGAAATTAAAAAAAAAAACAACTATATAATTCTGTCAAAGTTTCTCATCAAAGTTCAGTGTGCATATGAATCACTAAGGGTGGTGGCCAAATATGTTCTTTCTCAGGCTCATCCTCAGTCCTGCTAAATGGGAATATCTTTGGAAAGTACAGTGAAATATGCATGTCTATGAAGCTTCTAACACTGATCCTTGAGAATCACTGCTCTATAGCTGTCAGCTATCTTCTTTCTCACTACTAGAGTCTTTTTTTTTTTTTTTTCATTTTTAGCTGAAGTTGAGTTATTTCTGACCCTGCTTCCCAAGGGAAAGCTTAATGTAGGGTCTCTTTAACTAATTCCAGTGAAATGGAGTTCTGTGAGTTTAATAATAAACTGTAACGAGTGATTATGGCTTTTAGTCCGCACTTAAGATACAGAAATCAAGTATGTTACCTCCTTGTTTAGAAGTCCCAGTGCCTCAGGAAGTCACACCTTCTTCATTAGGCATTGTTTCGTCCCAATCCAACCAGTCCATTCTGAAGGAGATCAGCCCTGAGATTTCTTTGGAAGGAATGATGCTAAAGCTGAAGCTCCAGTACTTTGGCCACCTCATGCGAAGAGTTGACTCATTGGAAAAGACTCTGATGATGGGAGGGATTGGGGGCAGGAGGAGAAGGGGGCGACCGAGGATGAGATGGCCGGGTGGCATCACAGACTCGATGGACGTGAGTCTGAGTGAACTCTGGGAGTTGGTGATGGACAGTGAGGCCTGGCGTGCTGCAATTCATGGGGTTGCAAAGAGTTGGACACGACTGAGCGAATGAACTGAACTGAACTGAACAACATCCTCTGTTGGAAAACTGGTCATTCATTGCCTCATTCTCTTACTAAGATTAAAACCCCACCTCTCTACTAAGTCTTCTATGTAGGTAATCGAGCTAGCTCTGAACAAATACCCAATGTTCAGAACTCTGACTGTAACAAACCTCCTAGCTGATAAAAATCTGCAAATCTCAACTTCTGAGGATTGCTCCTCTAAGAATGCGTATTTTTTCCTACTTGTTAAATAAAGCCTTTTATTCAACTTGTATCCCATTAACAAGTATTTACCAAGATTGTAACCAGATAGTTATGTAATTATTAGACTCAATGGCACCTACTGTCAATACCTGTGGATAAGAGAGCTCTCCAGCATCTGTTCACTTCAGATGTAGAGCCAGGTCCCAGGTCCTTTTTCACCTAGATAAATCACAAGAGATGACAGTTCCTTCTAATTAGAATTATATATATATATATATATATATATATTTACACACATATATGTGCTAAGTCACTTCAGTTGTGTCTGACTCTGTGTCACCCTATGGACTGTAGCCTGCCAGGCTCCTCTGTCCATGGAATTCTCCAGGCAAGATACTGGAGTAGCTTGCCATTTCCTTCTCTAATATATATATGAGTTATTTATATAGAAAGAACATTATCCTACCTCACACCAAACAGCAATTATTTCCAGAAGGATCACAGTTCTAAAAAAAAGTTTAAATACCAAAGCTCTTTAGAGGAAAATACATGAATAGTCTTTGTAGCCTTGGATTAGGCAAGGATTTCTTCAGAGGACAAAAAAAGCACTAATCACAAAATTAGATAAATGATACATTGGATATATTAAAGTTAAACCTCTACTAATGAAAAGATAAGTGAGTAAAAAGCAACCTACAAAACAAAAATCACTATTGCAACAGATATACTAAAAAGAAACTTATTCAGGATATAAAACAGCTCCTACAAATCAGTAAGAAAAGGACAATTTTGCATAGATACTTCCAAAGAATATCAAATAGCAATCAGCTACACAAATGAAATTTTTAGTGAAATAAACCCAGCAATAAAAAGTATATATTCTAGTTTTCTGTTATATGTGAGTTCAAAAATAGACCGAGTGGGTTGCCATTTCCTTCTCCAGGGGAGACAAAACTTAAGAAGATAGAATGATGGTTATCATTGATGGAGTTGAGGATGGACAGTGACTGGAAGGGAGCTTCAGAGGGCTTTTGGAGTGCTGTTGATTTTGAATTTCTCAGTTTGAGTGTGGTTACATAAGTGTGCATTCAGTTTGTGGCAATTCATGTTACACAAACACAGGCATACACATACACACACATAAACACACACCAAAAAACGATTTAGAATGTATTTTATGTGTATGTTATTGGGCAAGAAAGAAACCATTTTTAAATGTATTTAAAAAGTTATTCTGAAATATTTGTATCTTAATGGTGCTATCATTGTCACAGCAATGGACCATATTACTGTCCCATTTTCAGACATGTCCCTTTGGCACTGAAATCCAATTCAATCAATTCAGAGTTTGAAGACATGAGCATTAGGGAAAGACTAATAGGATGCAATAACAAATTTTCTAAATAAAACAAATGTCAGCCACATTTTACTACCGTCCATCACTGACTCTCGTTAATTACTGCCGAACACTAATTATGCAATATGCAGCTTCCCCATATTTTAACGTGGGCAGGCCAAGATGGAGATGGGGGAGCCTAGCGTACTGCAAGCAATGTGTGGTTAGATTTCATCTGCTCGATAAAAGGGCTTTGCAACGGAGTCAGGTCCTTAGGAAATAAATGCTATAGGACATGAAATTCCAGGAAATAAGTAATCACAGGTTGAAATGCGTATTTTTGCTCTTGCTACACATCCAACAAACATCAGAGAGTCAGGCCTGTCCCAGAGAATGAGACAGCTTGTTTTGCCAGTTTTTTAATTCTGTGGCTGCTGAACAACTTGTTGTACAGCTGATGTTTTCTCCTTAAGTGACATTTCATCGTCCGCTGCCCTAAGATAGTCACCCTGTTTTCCCTTAATTGATACTTGTACGCAAGAGGCGGAAAATGGCTCAGCATTTCTCGCTAGATTAGGTCAAAACTGACAGAGGAAGCGGAGAGAAGATTGCATTACTTATACCCCTTATGGTTCTCTTCTGTACCTAAGGAGATTGCCATTTCATAAAATTTCTTTTGCTGCCTGAACATCAATATAATAACACAGGCATTTAGTTCCTATTTGCTTTTCTTTCTTTCTTTTTTTTAACTGCTTACCTGATCACCAGTGGGAAATTCATAAGCAGTTCCACTAACTTTCAACTTAATTTTTCTTCTTCATCCTTAATAAGATGTAATTGTATCCTTGGACCTCTCTTCCTTAAATGCTTCGTTTTGTCTTTTCTATGGAGCCTTTACTTTTCTCTTCATTTGATTTATAACCAGGAGAATTAAACATGCCCCTGAAAGTTCAAAGTGAGGTTCCTGAAGATTTTTCGATTTTGTTTTTCCCGGATTGTGGGATATTCCTATCATAAGATTACTGTTTACAAATAGATGTGGTGATATTTATTCTGATTCAAAGTTAGTTAAGAAGCATCCCATGCAAATGCCACTGTTCATTGTGCAGCCTCAGTGACTGGGGATCCATTCTTCTGGGTCTCTTTTCACCAAGTCTTTTGGAAAGAGATTATGTCTTTAACAAAGTCATCAACAGTTCCCAGAATCTATAAGACAAGCACACATTCTTTAATAAAGCAATAATGTTTCTGTGCATGTGTGCTAAGTTGCTTCAATTGTGTCCAACTCTTTACAACTATATGAACTGTAGACTGCCACGCTCCTCTGTCCATGGGGTTCTCCAGGCAAGAATACTGCCTCCAGGTTGCCATGCTCGCCTCCTGAGGATCCTCCTGACCCAGAGATCAAACCCAAGCCTCATGTCTCCTGCATTGGCAGGTGGGTTCTTTACCTATGGCATCACCTAGGAAGCCCCAAGGGTGTCCTAATCTAGCTCTAATCCACTGTCTGTTTCTAGCTTTCCAAACTATCCACTCCCCTCTATTATGTGTTGTGGATGTTCACCTTGCTTTTCCTTAAATTTTTTTACCTCAGCCTGTACTGCTCTTGAAATCCCTTCTCTGCCTTTTGAATCCTGTTTATCATACAGTTTTAAGCTTATCATATGGTATCAATTTCACCATCACCAGAAATTGCCCTCAGACCCATTCTCTGTTGCACTTTAATCAGACTCCATTGTAAGTAACCATGCGTATGTCCAACTCTACTCCAGAATTTTTAATAGTTTTTGTAGAAACTGTGGGACTTAGCAAGTCTCTTTCTCAGGGTAGAGGCTCAATGATTATTTGAAATATAAAATATGTTGCATTTCTCCCAGTAGGACTGAGACTAGTGGGCTAAGGTGCCCAGGGAGTGAGCACTAGCAGCATGATACTAAGGTTGCCTACCACAGTTTTGTTCAGTACTTATTCCACTTAAAACACAGTTTATATTTACTTATCATTTTTGCCATTTAGGATACCCGTGTGCAAAGAGAATAACTGTATTACCATTTATCCATGAAGCTGATCTGCCTGACTTTGTCAGTAAATGCAGCATATCACCCAGATTTCTTGATATAAGTTAACTAAATGCAAAGCCTTATTATAACATTTCCTATATGTAATACCTGTCCAGTCAAAGACAGTGTTACCCACTGGTGTGGCTATGGTCAAATTCCTTTACTGCGATCTTCCTTTCTCATTATATTTGACATTTTTGAAACTGAGTTTTATTGCACTTGCTCTGCTTATGAAAGTGGTCTGGGGAAATTAGACTTAATAGAGATGTAGAAGCCGCAGGGGAAAAAAAAAGAAAAGGAAAGCAAACTCGAAGGAAAGTGAAATTAAAATGTTATTTTGGTAAATGGCTGCTCTGGTGGAGATGACAAACAATCGCGATGCAAGTTAATTACTGACCTATCAGGAAAGTGTAGCATGGAGGTTGTGCCACGCATTACTGGAGCAACCACAGCCACGAGTCATTTCCACAGGGGAACAAACAGGCTGTGCTTTACCACAGATCAACAGAAGATCTTTCCAGGGGACGGAAATGAGTTTCTCGCAAATACAGTATCTGTCTGTGGAGTTTCCACACACTTTCAGTAGACCTGGAGAAAGCTCTTCCTACGCATTCCAGAAAAAGGAATGGGGTCATATTGCCGCAAGAAGTTCCTGTGTGTTAAGGCAGAGAGAACCTTGGCTTTTGGTGGTTGTGGTGACCATACAGCTCACTGTTACACAGTGGAAACCCAGGCTAGCACCCAAGGAATGGGAAGACACTGGGGCACGCTCAGTACTTACCTCTGAGATAGTTCTCCTCACTAAGTCTTTAGTGGGAATCCATGTCAGGCAAGAGAGTCCTTCCATTTAGAGAAAAAATATCAAGCACCCAAAGCAAATTGAAACTTGAGGGAGACTTTCTCTATTGTTAGAACACAGAACCCTGCTAAATCCCAAGATGGTCATAAATGTGGTCATTTTTTTTAATGAGAAACAAAATGGTTGTCTGAAATGGAAATAATGTTCATATTTTTAAAATTTTGTATGATTTTCCAAATATACTTTAATGTTGGCTTCAAAGGGCATGAAAAACATTGCTTATTTGCAGCCTGTAACTTACCATGAAATATCCTTCATTCACTGGTCCTTAGACCCACTGGCCAGACTAAGTTATACATATTCTTTTTAAAATAAGAAATAAATTTGATCAGAAGCATTTCTATTGGTAATACTTTCCTGGGCTATATACTCTGGCCTTAACTAGGTTCCATATTTATTTTCCATTTCTATATTCTACAAACACTTATTAAGTCTTTATGGTTCTGTCAGGAAACACAGGGACATAAATAATTAAAGACATGATCTATACTTAATATGGGTGCTCTATGATCATTTTATCCACTAGATCTCCATTAGATTTCCTTTGGAATTCTTGTTACCTTAGTTTTCCAGACACAGTTTCCCCCTGATCTAGGGGTCTGTGGCCAAGGCAAGGATGTTTGGAGATGCAGCACTTGAGATCTGTCCTGGGACTACTTGGAACAGGTGGGGACACTTTGGGGTAGAGCCATCAATATCTTTCAACTTTACTTTTCTCTGCTCTGTAGCACAGAAATAACTTCATAGTGTCCATTCAGTTTCTCCTAACTCAAATAATTCTTAATATACATTTATTTTAGTGTTTCTGATGGGAAAGAGATGTCAAAAATAAACTTTCTAAATCAAAAGGGCAGGCTACTGAAACTTAATGTAATTAACAGAGTGCAACAGATAATCGACAGAGCAGCTATGAAATTTAGAATTAGACAAAATATCACATTCATTCCTCTTTAGGCATTTGCAATGTGAGTGGGAAAATCAGACCCAGAGTATCACTGAGCCAACCAAGTCTCTTGAGCAGAGCCAAAGTTTGTGGGGCTCTTATGAAGTGCATTCTCATCACTGTTTCCTGTTTTTTAAACAGTATTGAAAGTGGAACTGGTGTAATATCACAAGCTATTCTTGCTCTTCTCTTGGTACATATAAAATCAGGAAGTCTAGAGAAATTATGAAGGCAGCCTTAAGTGATTTACATTTAAATTTCTAACTCAAGGATGTTTCTTTGGACAGTTTTGTAAAATAAAATTGACATTTTAAACATATGCAAAATGAACTAATTCTTCAGTATTTTCCTTAGGCATCCAGCATGGTTCTGTGTGCCTCCTGTAAGAATATAAATGCATTAGTCATCATTTTTTTCTAAGAGAATTTAATAACAGTGGTGATGATGATGATAAGATGTTATAGAAGGAACACAGGAAATACTGAATAAGCATGTAGATCACATGAAACAAACTTAATATGACATATAGTTAGCAGAAAGCTGGATGTTCTGAGACTGTATAGAAATAAGCATAGAAAAGGGCTTCCCAGGTGGTGCTAGTATAAAGAACCTGCCTACCAATGCAGGAGACAAAAGAGATGTGGGTTCAGTCCCCAGGTTGGGACGATCCCCTGGAGGAGGGCATGGCAATCCACTTCAGTATTCTTGCCTGGAGAGTCCCATGGACAGAGGAGCCTGGCAGGTTATGGTCACAAAGAGTTAGACATGACTGAAGTGACTTAGCACACATACACAAGCATAGAAAAATATTATCGATTTTACGATATACTCTACCAAATCTAAAAGCTTGAGTGTCAGTGAGAAATGAAAATACAGGTGGAACAACAGAATATGATTTCAAAGCCCTATGTATGTTCTTGGAATAATAACAAAAAACTCATTGATTAGAGCTCTTCATTGCCTTTCTTAACACATCCTGAAATTAATATTTCTAGGTTCCTGAAATTATATTCTTCCCCTGATGCTGGAAGCAAGTCATGACGGACCCTGGGGTCTGAGGGTTTCTTTCGACTCATAGTTGGGCAGACTTTATAATGGAGTTTGTTCCCCTAGAAACTTCTTTCATAAAGACTCAAAAATTAGAGTACCATGGCAGGCCATCACATCCCACAACTCCAGGAGACACCATTTACTAGAATACTATCCTGATCTCCTATCCTTAGTCACAAACGCACCCTGCCTCTACAAGTACTTAGGAACACACACGAAGTAGAATAACCAAAGCTCTTCTACTGTAAGATGTGTTCCCATGTAGCCAGAAGAGTTTCCAGTATGAGACTCAGGTAAATGGTTCCTGAGGGTTAATGTGAAATCTGACTAATCATTTATGGTATTGTGTTAACTGCTATAATCACACCTCTCCCATACATACGTCTAAGTGATTCACTGAGCAGATGGATTAAGTAAAAATAAAATGTAAGTAAGAATTGATGCCCTTTCAGCAATATTGACCCTGTGGATGAGATGGGGCCTAAGTAGGTGGGAGGGCTTTGGCAGCCAAAATGTTAAAAAGATCATAGTGTTCAAGGTAGAGGAAAAAGAATACTAGAGTGTGGGCGAGGGGAAAATGGGAAAGTTGAAGGAGTCTAAAGAGAAAGAACTGTAAGTGGGATCTGAATATGACTTGCAAAATTTGGTGTAAAACAGCCTTATCCACTTGGTGTTAGAGGTTTTTTAACAGGATGAAAGAGAATAAATCACCTCTGAACCCGCAGAGTACAACAGTTAGAAGTTTCACAGCTACCAGTGCAACTGTCATTTCTGGCAATTATATTTCCTTCCTCCTCTGTCCTCCCCCCTTTCCCAGCTCCTGCTGAGGGTGAGGGGGTCCTGCTTCCCTCTGTCTTGCACTCAATTCTTCCACACATGATGTTTGTATATTATGCCAAGGAAAGCCCTCTTCCCAGATTCTCTTCCTCAGAGTGTCTAGAATACTTGCCTCTTATAGTACTGGTTGGCTTAGGAGGGTTGAGGCTCTCAGTTAATCCTTCAGCCTGATGAGAGGATAGCAAGATAATCAGACTTGCCCGCATGGAGACTAAATGCCATTTCCTTCATGAAATCCAACACTTGCCTTTTCCTTCAACTTCCTTGGTACTGTAGTATTTCTTCATAACACATGTCAAAATTTACCTTATAATTTCGCAATTATTTGCATACCGCTGCACTACCAAGCCCTTTGCCCCAAAAGCCCAACTTGTCTTAATTTAGCTCCAGCATTGGCTGGTCTTCTTTTGCAGACTTTCTCTCTCTACACCTCACCATTCCACCAGAGTCTAATGCCATTGCTTCTCTTCCCACCTGGGCACAACTATTTTCTCATTTAATTTGATTTATTTATTTATCACACTCGCTAAACTGCTATAAAGCACTTGATTGAAGCAAACAAAAACACAAAAAGAAACCTCTACTGTAGTGTCTGTCACTCAGGAAAGTCTCAATAAACCTTAAATAGGTAATTTATTTTCTGTGGGTAAGAGGAAGTTTGTGTCATTTTCTGTATTCTTCTTAGAGCAACATGAAACCACCGTATTACAAATATGAGAATAACTATGAATAGTATCAAGGGAATACCATTGTAAAACAAAATACAGAAGGTGTTGAATACAGAGAAAAAAATAAGAGTGCAATGTGTTTTCAACAAAATGTGAACTGGGATCAGTTGGGAAAGGAAATGATAGCTAGAGGAGAGAGCGAGAGAAGAGAAATAATACTAATCAGTGTAGGGGGAATGCGGCTTAAAAGAAAGATCTAAAGGAGGAATTTTGAAATTCCTTTCTGCAGATTGTCCCCTATAAAACAGGTGGGGAAGCCAGATAAGAGGTTTTTTAAAGAAGGCCAGCCTGTTGACAGAAACCCATCGCCAGACAAATTATGGGTTAATTGTGAAATCAATACAAGAATGCAGATGTTGATTTGATGCTGAAATGTGTGCCGTCTGAGGAAGCAACATTTCCTATAAATGGCTCATGGTGAGGCTATGTAAATTCAGTGGCTTCACGCTCTTGGTCAGAAGATAGTGGCTTTAGCTAGAGTATTTCCGTCACCAATGTGACAAGCACACTATCTTTGGAGTACAAATCTAATGAATAATGTGGAAGATCAAGCCTTGAATGAACTCCAAGGGGAATCCAGATTCTTTTAGAAAAGATTTATATGTTTAATCCTTGATTCTCCTCAAGCATCATCCACATCCCTTGGACATTATATCATACCAATGCATTTACATTGCTGCCTGTTTGCCTGAAACTGCGGAGCTCTGTGAATCTGCAGTAGTACTTCAGCTCCCAGTTTTTTAGCACAGTGGTATCAGAAGTGAAAAGGATGGTGGATATCATAGCAGTCCTCTTGGTTGACCATGCACCCTCACCCTCAGTTTTCTTCCAAAGACGGAACAAGGGGCCATGGACTTGTTCAAGGTCATGAAGGTGGACATTAGAGACTGTGTTGCCACTAGAAGTCATCATGAGTTCTTTTTATGCAACTAGTCTAATTATAATGAATCCAAGGTCTGCATCACAATCACAGTGCCTGTTCATAATTACTTCATTCACTGAAACTCTGAAAAAACTCATACTTTTATTAGCAGCACTTTATCAATGTAAAAAATCCGTAGATTTGCTTTATTTTGAAGTGACGTCTTCTTGGCGTTATTTATAACAAATAATACACAAAATAAAACCAAAAAAGTATTATCCTGTACTGGGGTATTTGGAAAAATAACTATATCATCTGCCTGTGATTGCATTTACTTTTTAAAACACACTGATATATTTAACCTTCTATATCTTATTCTAGTTATATATACAGGTAAGTTCCCTTATGCATACTTCATTATTTTATTACTTCAAAGCTGTATTTCCAATGTTGTCGAAAGAGCCTTTTTGTTCTCAATTAAATAAGTTTTTAAAATATGTCACTCATAGGATTATGAAAATGAATATATTTTAAATAAATGAAAATAAAATAAGTAGAAAAATAATTTGGTTCAGTCAGTTCAGTCATCTCAGTTGCTCAGTCGTGTCCGACTTTTTGCAACCCCTTGAATCACAGCACGCCAGGTCTCCCTGTCCATCACCAAGTCCCGGAGTTCACTCAAACTCACATCCATCAGGTCAGTGATGCGGTCCAGCCATCTCATCCTCTGTCGTCCCCTTTTCCTCCTGCCCCCAATCCCTCCCAGCATCAGAGTCTTTTCCAATGAGTCCACTTTTCGCATGAGGTGGCCAAAGTACTGGAGTTTCAGCTTTAGCCTCATTCCTTCCAAAGAACACCCAGGGCTGATCTCCTTTAGAATGGACTGGTTGGATCTCCTTGCAGTCCAAGGGACTCTCAAGAGTCTTCTCCAACACCACAGTTCAAAAGCATCAATTCTTCGGTGCTCAGCTTTCTTCACAGTCCAACTCTTGCATCCATACATGACCACTGGAAAAACCGTAGCCTTGACTAGATGGACCTTTGTTGGCCAAGTAATGTCTCTGCTTTTGAATATGCTATCTAGGTTGGTCATAACTTTTCTTCCAAGGAGTAAGTGTCTTTTAATTTCATGGCTGCAAGTCACCATCTGCAGTGATTTTGGAGCCCAAAAAAATAAAGTCTGACACCGTTTCCACTGTTTCCCCATCTATTTCCCATGAAGTGATGGGATCAGTTTCACGAATTCATAATACAACTATCCTGTAAATAACTTAGTTGAGACTTTCCTGGTAACTTAGATGGTAAAAAATTCACCTTCAGTGCAGGAGACCCAGTTTCAATCCCTGGATTAGAAAGATCCCCTGGAGAAGTTTCGGTTCAATTCAGTTCAGTTGCTCAGTCGTGTCTGACTCTTTGCGACCCCATGAATCGCAGCATGCCAGGCCTCCCTGTCCATCACCAACTCCCGGAGTTCACTCAAACTCACGTCCATCGAGTCCGTGATGCCATCCAGCCATCTCATCCTCTGTCGTCCCCTTCTCCTCCTGCCCCCAATCCCTCCCAGAATCAAAGTCTTTTCCAATGAGTCAACTCTTCACTTGAGGTGGCCAAAGTACTGGAGTTTCAGCTTTGGCATCATTCCTTCCAAAGAACACCCAGGACTGATCTCCTTTAGAATGGACTGGTTGGATCTCCTTGCAGTCCAAGAAGTTAGATATTACTAAAGTACAATGAAGTCCAGTTGTTTAAAATGTACAATTTGATCATTTTTAATACTTGTATATTTTTGTTAAACCATCGTCACAATCAAGATAACAAATGTATCCGTCACTCCCAAAAGGTTCTTTGTTTCCAGAGTCTATCCTGCCCCTAGGCAATCTTTGTTTTTTCTGTTTACTTTGCTAGTTTGTATATTCAAAAATATTATATAAATGAAATCATAAATAAGCAATGAGAACTTTTTAAGGAGAGGGCTTGGTTTCTTTTACTCTGCCCAGTACGTTTGCAATTCATCCCTGTAGTTGCATGCATCAGTTGTCCATTTTTTATTGTTATACTGTGTAGATAAACCAGAATTTTTCTATCAGTTCATCCACTGGTGGATTTATGGGTCCTTTTTTTTTTTTTTTTTTTTTAGTGAGTTCAGTTCAGTTGCTCAGTCGTGTCCGACTCTCTGCTACCCCATGAATCGCAGCACACCAGGCCTCCCTGTCCATCACCAACTCCCGGAGTTCACCCAAACTCATGTGCATCGAGTCAGTGATACCATCCAGCCATCTCATCCTCTGTCGTCCCCTTCTCCTCCTGCCCCAAATCCCTCCCAGCATCAGGGTCTTTTCCAATGAGTCAGCTCTTTATATGAGGTGGCCAAAATATTGAAGTGTCAGCCTCAGCATCAGTCCTTCCAATGGACACCCAGGACTGGTCTCCTTTAGGATGGACTGGTTGGATCACCTTGCAGTCCAAGGGATGTGCAAGAGTCATTTTAGTGAGGGGGTAAAATAAATGTTCCACTTCTTTGTGTTCACTGTCCTTAAGAAAATTTTTAGTCTTTCCAATGCTCATTTTTTTTCTCTATAAAAACATAAGTATAATGTGAATATCATAGGAGCTTTATAAGGATTAAACCAGCTAATTGCCTGGCACATAGTAAATACTCAATAAATATTAACTTTTTAAAAACTATCACTCAGTTGCCTAATTGGTATCAGTCTTTCCTGATACCATTGTTCCTCCTATTAAAATGCTTTTATTTTTTCCTAATTACTTTCATGTCCACTCAACCAGAACATTACCATGATTCTAGCCCAGTTGTCTGTCCAACCAATATAGAAGTACCAATACAATTGGCTCCTTAAAATATAATCCTCCTTTAGGATTATATTGACTTTTAAAACTGACTGATGACAGTTTTTTCTAATGTTGTACCCACTTGACCAGGTTAGCACTGAAGCATCTGTATAGGTGAGAGATGGAGACAACACTCAGGCAGAAGCGGGTCTGTTTCTAGAAACTTAGAAGCTATATTTGCATTGCAAATGTTCTATTTTAAATGAGTAGATGTATTCATTTGAGGAAATTGTGGGCAGGAGCAGCTGAAAAGGATTATGTATTTGGGAAGCAACTAAAAGCCCTCTTGGTCCACCCACCCAATTTATTTTCTTTGTTTTCTTTTTCTGAAGTATTCTTTTTTCATAGCCACTCCTTTAAAATTTGCCCACACTGGATTTTCCTGGCTGAATCAGACTCCTTCCAATAAAATAAATGTAAATAAATAAATAAACAATGTTGGTGTGTTGATTTTCTCTTTCTTCATAAATATTATATCCAATAAGTTATTAATACTAAATCTAGTTCAGTTGGCAGATGGCAGTGGACAAAGGAATTTTAATTTTTCCCTGTGGATATTGCAAGTAGAGGTGGGGGCTAGGACTCTGAACCAGGCTAATGAGGCCAAGCCAGCATATTTGATAGTCAGTGGGACCAGCTTGGTTTGCTCTAAAGCCAATTTTATACACTTAAATTTGACCTTATTCACAGTTTTTTGGGTTTTTTTCCCCACTAAAAAAAAAACTTGCCAGTAATAGTATCTGAAAGTGGTGTGGGATGGGGTGGCTAATAGATCAAAGACATTGTGAATGAAAACAGCATATACCCTGAAAATCTTAGTTGGCAATAGCATTTCTATATAAGGGAGACCATATCATATTGTCATTAGGAGTTTCTTAATCAAATTAAGGAACTACACGGAACTGAGTGTATTATAATTGAATTGAAATCCTCTAGCATGAATACAGTAGTGTTGGAATATAGAGGTCCCAACTGATAAAAAACAAACAAACAAACAAAAAAACACACTGCAAAGTAACTACCTTCTTCCTCACCACTCAATGAGGCGGAGACTTTATGCCATTTTCGTACCTTAATGATGAATAGAGATGTCTACTCCACCAAGAGTTTTTCATAGAAAACTATGTATATTGAGAATAATATAATACTTTTATATTTTATCAGGATAACACTGTAATATGCAGAAATCTCCAAATTCTGATATCCCTGTGGAAACGCTGAATCCCACCCGCCAAGGCACTGGAGCTGTACAAATGAGAATCAAAAATGCCAACAGCCACCATGACAGGCTGAGCCAAAGTAAATCTATGATCCTCACCGACGCTGGGAAGGTCACTGAACCTGTAAGTCAGATACTCCAAGTTCCCTGATATAGAATTTTATAAAAAAGTAAAAAGGAGGGGGGGCTAATTAGCCTTGTTTTATTTGTTTTCCTAATGTGCATGAGAAAACTGTTTTTGTAATGCATTTTATCTTGCCTACTTATAATCATAATAATATACCCAGTTGCAAAAGAAGAGCTGGGCTTAATCCAGAGTGATAAAGTGGATTTGGAACTAGACTGAAGAGCACCTTGACTCATTTTAAGGGCCTCCACTATCATGCTTCAGTGTCATAAAAATAATGAGGTTATGCTAGCATGTGGTGTTTGTACTTCCAAATACAGTACATCACTTTGAAAAGCCAGAGGCTAAAATTAGCTAAGAATAAACTGAGAAAAAATATATTTTTTAAATGTGAAAATCTCTTCCTTAAAAATCTTCCAATATATGATATTGGAAATTACAGTCTGATTTGGAATGAGTTTGAGCAGTGGAAATGGTGTGGCAATTTAAGGTTTGGAGAGGAAGCCATTTTGTCTCCATAATGTGTCATTAGGAAGATTTGAAATAAAATAGTTAGAGATGAACTCTACTGCCAATTGTGTCCCTGCCCCTGCACTCATCCTGAGCCACTAAACATACTGATTGCAATGAGTCTCCTCTGGTTAATTTTCTTCCATAATGGTGGTAACTTGCAGCTGAGGCCATAGGATGTTACAAAATTATTTATGCAGTGTTAGCCACTCTTTTGGACCCCGGATCTGTTTTGTTGCTCACAGTGAGAGCAAGAGCAAGAGATAGGTTAGCTGGGGATAGCCTGTGAGTCCCAGTCACCCTGCAGTAACATGTGAGCTATTAATTGAGTGTTCTGTTAATATCATAGGGGCCTATGAAATATTCAGCTCCCTAACTGAGTTATTAAATGAGATCAACTTGCTGAGTAGCATGTTACTGATTATATTTATTCCCTGTTTTTCACTCGAATTTCAAGTGCGGAATTAACCCACCACAATTTCAGGAGCCTGAGGAATATATGATTTTAACCATTCTTTCTTCAGGTATTATAGACAGATGTAGCATGAGGAAGCCAGTGATTATATTTTGGAAGTGATAAATATATCCCTAGATAAGGTTCTGAGAGAAACATTTTTCTTTCTTTCTTTTCTCATTTAAAAGTATTGTCTGCTGGGAGGCACAACACAGTCAGCCTGACTTTGAAACCTGCTAAACCGTTCCTCAACCATGAACTTGAGACAGTGGTTAGAGTAAATTATTGGAATCTCTATAATGTATTATCAGTAAGAACTGTACCTTTGAAAAAGTTTAAAAGTTAAGTATATTTAATGATGCCTAACATATTTTATTGGCTGTGTTTAACAAAAGGCACTATGCCGCAGTTGTTTTTGACAAGCATGAAAACATCACAGCATGAGACTGCAAAAGGAATTATGGAGAGAAATTACAAGTGATCCATCTCTCAATGAATTATCCACCTCAATAGCCCGCAGAACTCAGCTACCAATTAACACCTACTTTATTACATGTTGGGATGTACTTAATAACTTTCATGTGTTTATGCACTATTACCTTGACTGATGCCTCTTGTACAATTAGGCATAATTGGCATATCAATATGCAAAAGTTAAAAGGATTAACCCTCTTAAAACTAATGAGCATTTCTGTATCCAGCTGCTAAATGAGACAAAATTAGCATTTTTCACTTTTGGGCAGGATTTTATCATGCAGTTTCTCATTGTTGATATTACCTTGTTACATAACTTTAGTTTGGGGGGTTGTATGCTGGACTGCTGGAGAATCAGAGTTTTCCAAAGTTAAATTAGCTATAATTATCCCAGCTTTTGTTTCCGCATTCTTAGCCTCGGCAATATGTATTCCTCGATAAGGAACAAAAATAAAAGTTACTTTTGGTTATGTGTGCTCAGTGCATAATTATATAAAAGGGGTATTTTAGTGAGGATATGTCATTTCACCAAGAAAACTTGGCTCAGAGATACTGTATTGAAAGCTTGCCATGGCACTAATTTTCTTTCTGTCTCAGTTCTTTTCATCTCTTTTTTCCATGCACAATTTTCTGACTAGATACTGACAGAATGTAAAGTATTTTGGCATATTTATTCAAACAAGCCTGTTAAAGATATCTGCTCAAGCTAAACTAAGAACTTGATTTTTCAGAAGTTGGAAGTTGGGGTAAGGTCAAGGGGGAGATTTTGAACTTAGGAAAAGTGGGTGAAGATATACACTAAAATGTGTGTGGACGTTCACATGTAGAATGATTTCTGTAACAGACACAAATATATTTAATCTGTACAGAAAAAATTTGAGTATTTAGAAACTATATGTGTATTATGTATCTTATTTAATATATTTGGCATATATATACTATTTGTTACTGGCATGCCTATTATGCAAATTAACAAGGACTTAGAGTATATAATAACACAGTCTGATATTACATTACTATGATTTCACCTATAATAAAAAATGATAGTAATTCTAGGGTCAGATCTATTATGTAATTTTGTCATTAATTTATAAAGTCCTTTTTTAAAATTTGATTAATTAAAATGTGTATAGTAAGACTCATATAAAACTCTCATATATATGTCATAGGAGCCTATGTCCTTGATGTATTAAATCGAGGAGTATTTGAAATGCCAATATAAACATTTATGTGACCCTAAACTCTACAAACACAGGTGAATTTACTTGTTGAATTAAAAGTTTTTATTGCTTAAGTGCTGTAGGGAAGCATTCCAGTAAAACAGGTATCAATAGTCCATTAGTATTTTATCGGTGGCATGCATCATTTTCTTTAAACACCAAAAAATCATTTTTATGTGGCTCATAAGATTGACGCCTTTTCAAAATTCAAAGAGGCCACTTTGCTTTCTAAGAAATGTTGGAAAGATGGGAAGTTTGGACATGGAATGACATGGTTAGTAAGAAAATTGCATATCTGTGAGAATGATCTGGAGGTTTGGTGGGGAGGGAATGCTCTTTGCTCTCAGTGATTTGTTATCTCCCTGCCCCCTGCCCCAAGCACCAGAGACCCCTTAAAGGTGGACTGATGGTTTACCTGAACATGCTAAATACAGAAGCAGAAGGCTGAGTGAGCATAAACAGGGGCAAGTAAAGTGTGGAGCGAAAAAGGCTAATGTGCAATCCAGAGAATAGCTAATACAAAAGGTTTAATGTGACTCTGATGTTATTTGTGAGAGGGATGCCCAGCCTACTAGACAGCTTGAAAATAGATATTAATGAAGAGTTTAAATAGCCCAAGTCAGGAAACCGCAGACGGAATTTGCAGGCAGGAGCAGTTCTGGCATTTAATACCGGTGTCTTAAGCAGCATCATGTATGAATATTCACCATTTCCAGCTTGTAAACCCCACAGAGTGCATCACTCCATTCATAGCCATCATAGACAGGAAAATGTTTTATTTTTATTGGTGTTCAGATAAAGACTTAGTTCAAGCCATTTCTAAACATTAACATACAAGACTCCTTGTGCTTCTTGTTAACAGACAGTGTTCCTTCATTTTTCTTTTCAATATATTATAAGAGAAAAAAAGGAAACAATTTTCCTTTGTTTCTTACTTCTGTGATTATAGGATACTTGCCAAAGTTGTGGCTAGCTAAAAAGGCAGACATAAAAATTGCTACTAAAAATATAAGCCTTCTGTTTAGCAGAGATTTTGAGAAATATTATGAGGCTGTAGGACTTATCCCTGTTTACTTCAAATCAAGCTTATAGTTAGGTTTGAGGCTTTGTTTGTATAAATTGTCCTGAAGTGGATCCTGATATTCAATTAAAATGACACTAAATCACATTGAATTGATAAGACTTGGCATCTCAAACAAAGGTAATTGCCCGTATTGGTTTTATACAAAAATAGCACTGCTTGGAAAATGTGCAGCCAACACAGGCTGTCAACTCCATTTATAGATCAATATGTGAAAACCATTGATCAGGCAGGCATGTATAACAGTAACACTTTGCATTTATTTGTTGTTTTTATACCACATTAAGGCTTACAGGATTATAGGCTTCCTAAATATTTTGACTTCCTCATAAATATATGATCTGTTGCATGTTAATTAAATGAGAGTCTGCAGCCATTTCTAAAATTGTTTTTAGTTTGATGATTTCCTTTTATTGCTGTGGATCGTATGATCTGAAAATGGATTAGTTTCCTTTTGCATAAAGATTATTAAAGCTTATTTTTAATGTGTCCTATTTAGTATAATATGTGGCTGCCTTTTTGCTTTGAAAAATATAGATGCAGAAAATTATTTTCTCTTAGCTAGTGGCTGATCTTTTTTTATTAACTGGGCATTCTCAGAGCTCAGGGTAGAATTATTTCCTGACATATTTTGCACATGTTGTAGATAACGGGTCTTCCTGATTTTTCCTGATAGAATGAATTTGTTTTCTTTCTTTTCTTTTTGTCTAGCTCTGTAGTACAGGCATCTAATCAAACATTGTGTGGAAAACAAACTGATCATCTCAATTAAATTCTAGACACACACAAATATAATTTGAATTCTATTTTCCTGATTGGAGAACAAGCCTTACAAACTGTTCCTATACACTGCATTCTGCAGTTAAATCTTTCTTATCTCATCAATGTAAGGACAGTGTTTTGTTCCTAATCTTTATCGAACTATTGTGGATGACATTTGTAAGCCATTTTGGTTTATGAGGAAGAGCTGGAGGACAGTGGAGTGAGACTCTCCATAGATCCAAATCTCAGATATGACTATGAAATAATTTGTCTTCCACTGCAATTTTCTTTGCCACTGAGAGGTCAGTTTTGTTGAGAAATCTTTTTATATCCTCTATATACGTTAGGACTACTGCTTTCGCGACAACACTTGGTTTTATATACGATATTAAAACAATAATAGAGAAGCAAGTTTTCAGAAATAGCCCCCCCCCAAAAAATAAAGAAATCATGATATTCAAAGTTTACTTAAGGTAACCAGTCTGCTGTAAAGCAGAAGACAATATTTGTTAGCTAGATTTTTTACTTTTACATAAAATGCCCTGGGGTGGGAGGGAGGAAAGAAGAATCAAAACCACTAGAGATTTCTTTCCTGTCCTTGCCATCTTATGTCATCTCATGCTGTGAAAATCTTTAACTCTGTTTACCAAGCACAAATTGGACATGCCAAAGGTTCGGGAAGTTTTCATTGACAGTGTAGAGTCTGTACTTCAAAGAATGAGCTGGGGCTCTTGAGTTCATGTTCGAGCTTGCGTGGTTTCCATTTTAACTTGAGCATAGCTAAATTTGTTTATAATCTCCTACTGATTGAACATGGCGCTGAATGTACATGAGATACATTTTTTTTTTAAGTTAGTCCTCTGATTACTAATTTGAATCCAAAACTCTAACCTTGTTAGCATCTGGACTTATTTCCATAATAACAACCCCTTCAGAACCTACAAAGTAATGAATAATTGACAACAAATGAAATGTTTTGATAGTTGTCGGCACAAAGCATGTTTAATGTTTTGTGTTGCTTCCTAGCTAATTATGTAGATGACACATTTGTCAGACCTTGACTGCCATTAGAAACGTGTTTCCAGAGGGGAGAAAAACAGGCTATTCATAGAGTAATTAACTAGAATGCTCAATGACCTGTGAGAGATTCAAATCGCTGCCAGTTCAGACATTGTTTTGTTACAGAAGCAGAGGGGTAATTAAAATTCCAAATTACAGTCCTATGATGGAGCATTTGTTTGTTGACAGTATACTCTTACTCTAGTTTGTTAATTCTTTTTAAAATTGCTTCTAATCCATTTTATAGCTTTAGGAGTTCCATCTTTGAATTTACTGACAACTAATATTATGGTAAATTGTACTTCAGTGGGGTACTGCCCGCCTCACGGTTTCAAGGGAGCACAAGGTGGGTGGGATAAAAATAGCCCCTTCCCTAAACTGATATATCAGGTGCTGTCAGTGGGAATGCCACTAAACTGGAAAATCTTGTTAAATACTGCATTTCCCATTCTGTATTAAGGGGAAATGTCCTGGCAGAAAATAGAGAGATGAAAAGGAAAGCAATGATGAACATCTAAAAAGGAGGAAAAAATACTCTCCCAACAAGAAATGATTGATTAAGGTGTTTTATTAGACAAGGAGGAAGAGAGAGGAGATAGGGCTGAGGATGATGGGGAAGGTATTGAGATCAGTGCAGAAGATGTCTGTATGAGAGCTTTCTTGGATCACTCAAAAAACGGGTGTTTATACAGCAGTAAACTCCATCTCAGGTCAATAATAAACTGTAGGACAGGGGTATCATGCATTAATTTTTTTCACAGCGTTATTGGCATAGTTTACAAATCTGGAAGGCTAACATAGTCTAAAAATATCAGCTCAAGAGAAATATTTATTTAGGTTGCTGAAAGTGAGAATATAGTTTTATTAAAAAGATCTGACAGAAGTCACACGGTGTTTGATGCAGGCGAGCTGACAGAGGCATCCAGTGAGCGTTGATTATCCCGAAGTCACTGTCAGCTAGGATTGATTTTCACTTTCTCCGTTTATGTAACGGTTCCTGTAATACAGCTGACCCCGAATCACGTTACCTTGTCATTTCTCTGCATGGATCAAGAAGAGATGAGCTGAAAATAGCTAGACACTGACCTTGAACTTGCCAGAAAAGTGAGAAGTGACAGTGGGGTTTTTCTGTAGTGCATGTACAAAGATGAAGGCAAACTGTGCCTTCTGTTGAGTTCACTGCAGCGGCACAAGGGGGCAGAGCAGTACTAGAGATTACAGGTAAAACTGCTTCTGCATCAGCATGTAAAGGCTCTGAAATACCAAGTTGAGTCAGAGGTCTCATTTTTACATCTTAGTGTAGACATAAAGGAGAATTACTGATGAGTCAAAATCTCAGGTCCCCTGATGTTCGTAATCAGTAATCTTAAAGTGTACATTCTAATTAAAAAAAAAAAAAAAAGGTTACCTAGTACTCTGTGTGGCAGCAACTATGCTTTTCCACCAAATTATTTGCAGCATCTCTTATTTAATTCATATAATACTCTTCACCCTTCAAATAATTTTGGAACCACAGTCACTATTATTAAGGGGAAAAGTGAAAGTGAAGTCACTCAGTTGTGTCCAACTCTTTGCGACCCCGTGGACTGCAGCCTACAAGGCTCCTCCGTCCATGGGATTCTCCAGGCAAGAGTACTGGAGTGGGGTGTCATTTCCTTCTCCAGGGGATCTTCCCAACCCAGGGATCGAACCCCAGTCTCCTGCACTGGAAGCAGATGCTTTAACCTCTGAGCCACCAGGGAAGCCTTATTTAAGGGGGGGTTTATGGCAAATTCCTAAGATGATATGAGTCATTTCAGGTACAGTTTTATCAGAAGCTGGGAACAGTCTTTAAACTTGGTTGTCGTGGGTTAGTTGCTAAGTTGTGTCCGACTCTTGTGACCCCATAGACTGTAGCTCACCAATCTCCTTTGTCCGTGGGATTTCCCAGGCAAGATCACTGGAATAGGTAGCCATTTCCTTCTACAGGGTATCTTCCCTACCCAGGGATCAAACCTGCATCTCCTGTATTGCAGACGGTCTCCTGAATTGCAGGCAGATTCTTACCACTGAGCCACCAGGGTTTTTTACACTATTAAGTATCAAAACCCCAAGTTAAAATTGGACAGTGTTTTATGATGATTATAGGCACAAAGAGATAAAATGCAAGCCGCTAAATAATGTTTGCCACTTGATTTATGTTTTGATGTGCCTTGTATATTTTCCCATTTTAATACTTGCCTCACTTTTCAAAAATTTCCTTTTCTTAGATCATCATTATAACTTGTATTAATCTAAAGCACAGTATGTTCGGAATATTGTCCTTTGATTGTTAGCACTTAGTTAAGTTAAATCATTGTTGTACTGATGCTGAATGTTTCTTATAAATGACACTCAACTTGCCAAGTGAAGCAGAGGACTGAAGCAGATTGAGAAACAGAACAAACACTGACTTTATCCCCTAGGTTGTAAGTGCCTTATGTAATGGCAAAATGATATCTTTGTGTGCATGGTTGCACAATAACATTGCAAACCTCTACAGTAATAAGATCCTTTCTTGCCTATAGTGGATTCTTTCTTTGTGTTATACATATATAGTAAATATACATACATACATACATCTCTCACTTCAGAGTGAGAGGGACATGTATATAAAATTTATATATTTGAGCTTATTTTTATATTCTAGGAAAAAGAGCTACATACATATATCTACAAGCTGAAATATCCAGATTACTACAGTACTCTTCTTGCAATAGATTCAACTCAGGACAAACAGACAATGTTAAGATCTGAGAAATAAGTAGAATTCCAATAAATTTCAAGAATGAAATAAATAGATCACTTGGTTGCCAGAAATGAGGTTGAAAATATTCAGAACAACTGTGTCATCAGAGATCTCTAGTACCTTGTTTTTGTCCTCACATAGAAGATGATAGCTTGTGTTGTTGGAGCATAAGTCCTCCAAAGTAGGTCTCGGGGTGTGTGTGTGTATGTGTGTGTGTGTGGTGTGTAGAAGGGGTGGGGATAAGGCAGATTTACAGTTACAAAGTTGATGTGTCTAAAATTGATGTCTTGAAGGCAATCCTGAGGAAGAGCCACTTTCCTTTAGAGTCGCACAATCTACATTGCATTTCTGTTCCTCAGAGTCTGCAGGGACCTCGTGTGTGCCCTCTCCCAGGTGGCAGGAAGCCCATCTCTAAAGAGTTGATTAGCTTCTGCTTTTGAGACCAAGGCATCTGTAAAGGTGTTGGCTGCTAAAACACTTCCCCAGAGTTGTCATTCCACCACCCTTCAGTGTGTAAGGCTTTTAATAAGGGACTCTAGTCCCTCATGTGTTCAGATCCAGTTTATTGTTACCATCTGTTTAATTATGCTCTCAGGTTTGTGTTGGGAAGCATGAAAGTATGTTATCCAGCCTTTGAGTCCCCATGTTCCTAAAGAGATGTGGCTAAAGTGCATGTCAGTTTTCAAAGAGCATATTAAAAACTGATAAGCAGAACCATCTCCAAACAACACTATGTAAAAAAAGACATTATTTTTTATATTAATGCATGTTGCATGTAATTAGCAGACGTACCCTGATGTGGCACTTTCTCCCAGAAATGATGCCATCTTCTTTATGCACAAACTCATATGCTTCTTCTTTGTGATGATGGATTTTGATTCCCATTCACTTCCAATGCACTGGCAATAAGTTTATTGGGGAAGAGATATGGAATTTGAGTTGTAATAGGATGTAGAGCTGTCATATGCCAAGCAAGTTTAAGGATAAGCTAAAATGGGAGATAAATAATATACTCCAAAAATGAGACGAGACTCTTTGGGGAAGGTGAAAAGCCCTAGAGGAAGTTGCTTTGTTCTTTCTCTTCCTCCCCCTCATTATTATTATTGCATTCCTTTTTTTTTTTTTTTTTTTTTTTTGGAGAAACACCAGAATTTTTTTTTTTTTTTACGGTAGCTCCTGTAGTCACCATGATATGGTACATTTTTCTGCACGTAAATACCTTTGATAAAATTACACTGACTGACTCAGACCTCTCACTCATCTATGTGCAAATTATTTTATATACCAGCTTTTGGGTGAAATAAAACTTAAAATGAAACAAAGCCAAATTCTGGTCTTTAAGTATCAAAATGTTGTAGAGGTCTGGCTCTGAAAACCAAAAGGAAATAAATTAAGTGTTTATACTTTCTGAATAAAACAAACAAACAAAAAGACAATGGCTGCTAGTGTTTTATTCCTTTTGTCCCTGAGATGATTTCAATAAGCTAGTTTCCCTGAGATTCGAAGATATTTGAGTAATAATGTGTTTGAAAATGTCCAGAAGTAGTACTCTTATTTTTATTGTGAGTGCCTTCCACAGTACCATAAACACAAACAACCATGGTACTGTTAATTTTTCTTTTTAATTCCTCCATGAGGAAACCAGTGCTCTTCTTGTCTCATAATCTCGTTTCAATGGAGGAGGAGGAGGAATAGTGATGACACTAACTTTCCTCCACTCCTTTTGGACACCTGACCTGCTTTCTTTCCCACAGGGCAAAAGGAAACTGCAGACTTCACATTTCCAATGAGAAGAGACATGTGTCTCCTTGCATCGAATTGTCTTAGATCATATCATGTAGCACAAAGTGACCCAATAAAGGAAGACAGGAAAGCAAAGTGACAGTTTTGTTTGCTCAAATATAAACACCAACATCGAAACATGGGGGCAAATCCTAGAGGTCCAACCGCCAGATCACAGGAATCGCAAGAAGTACTGATAAGTAGTGGTATTCTGTGTTTAAATAAAATGTGTTCAAGGTATAGTCAATGAAAATCATCAGGGAAAAGATAAGGAATGAATAAGCTTAGTTCAGGTTAGACGAACTGATCCATGAGAAAGTGAATCTAGCTTTGACAATACATCACCCACTGTGGTCTTACCTATCAATCATAGCCTGACAGTGGGTAACCTTACATGACGATTTCCTCTGTCACCATGTATTATTGACAGTGTCAATGCCAGTAACACGAGATCAAATAGAAAGGAAGGAACTTGACATTCCTGGATATGCTGTCTTTAACCTCCATACTTTTAATATTATCCTTTAAAAAAAGGAAAAGAAATTTCCTTTCTTGTCTTTAAAGTACTAATGAATAAGGTTTTACGGTCACACAGATTATTAATTTGGCATCTTTTTGGTTCTCATCTATAACACATTTTAGATAATAAAACCCTGAATATAAGGGACCATTATAATTGATAATGTTACCCTGGAGTCCTCCATCTTACATAACAAAAATCCTAGAAAATGTCATCCAGTAGTATGTTCTAAGGTCCCTTCATTAGTAATTTCCTGCTCACAAAGTTATGATCATCCCAACGCAGCCTCTGTTTGTGTCCCTTTAAGAGACCCCAGAGTGGAAAATGGGTGAGCAGGTCAACTGCTTTCATCCGCTCATTCATTAGTCCATTCTTTTTCATTTGGCAGATATTTATTGGCAGCTATCAAAGACTGCTTTGAAAACTGGGGACACAGAGCATAAAGGTTCTCTGTTCTCTTAGCGTTTACATTCAAGTGAGGTAGAATCTGGGTATAGTACCCCAGACTCATCCTGTTTGCTTCCTAGATGTCATCGTCACCACCTGCTCTTCCTCATTCTCCATACTGATACTAGCATTGCTTACCTTTCACCTTGCCACAAATATTGTATATATACGGTGTTTAAAAGATACTTTTGAAATAGCAGAACTTCACTGTCTCTTCCTATAGATGCATTTCTGTGGATTGTAAGTCTCAAACAAGAGTTTTTTTACTTTTTTTTTTAAATGTGAAATTGTGGAACTCCAACATGATTTTAGCCTGTTAATACTTTAAACTCTCTTTTGAACACTTTGATCTATTTCCCATGTAAATACAATATTTCCTTTAGAAAATCCAAGTTATTAAAGTTCTTTCTTTGGTAACAAGTAGTAGTACAAGTGTTCCCAACTGATTCAATTTATAATGCCTTTTTATCCATCACCCATTCTTAATCCCTCTTCCGTAGTTTTCGTGAACTTATTATGAATGTTTAACTGGAGTAGTTGAAATAATAATTTTATGACTATAAATTAAAGTGTTAGAATGTATATTTGACATCTAGGACTGTTTATACTTTCAATATGAAGACTGAACACAGAACTAATTTAGAAGTTTACAGAGCATTCAAAATTTTCTCCAAGTTCTTGACTCTTCAGTAATTTTTAATGTGATCTTTGCTGTTGAGATCTGACTGAATATTGTCCTCCAAGTACCCATGCTTTGTTGAATTTTGTGGGGTTAATCATGGAAGGAATGATTTAATTTACAAACCTACCTAAATGGTCCCTATCATTAGTGTTATCCTCATCTATTTAAGAGGAGCATGCCATCATAGTCTTTAAAACACATTGCTGGCTATGCCACTAATGTGCTCCTACACTGAAGCAAAGGGGATAACACTAGCCACAAAGCCAAGATCAAAGAGCATAGGCTCAGTTGGCAGTATGAGCTATTTTAAGGCTTACTCTATTCAGGAGAAAAAAAAGAAAGAAAGAAAAATGTTTTGAAGAATAATTTCTTCAAATTGCATAGACAAACTAGGGCCAAAATACAGCAATATCCAGGTTTTGTAATAAACCAGTCAGTTGACTAGTTTAAGGATTTAGCACCATGTAGAACAAAGTGACTCCTAGATATTGATGAATAAAGGCATATTTCGCTTACTGTGCTTCACTTTATGTCACATCATAGACTGCCTTTTTTTGTGTTTGTTTTTTACAAACTGAAAGTTTGTGGCAACCCTGAGTCCAGCCCTGAATTGGCGAGATTTTTTCCAGCAGCATTTGGCTATTTCATGTCTCTGTGTCACTTTTTGGTAATTCTTGGGATATTTCAAAATTTTTCACTATTATTATATTGGTTATAGAGATCTGGTCTGCGATCAGTGATCTTCGATGCTACTTTTATAATTACTTTGAGACTTTTTAGAAATAAAGTATTTTTTATTTAAGCCATGTACATTTTTTTAGGCATAATGTTATGGACACAGTAAAGTATAGTGTCAACATAATTTTTATATGTACTGGGAAATAAAAAACGTTTGTGTGACTAGCTTCATTGTGATATTAGTGTTTTGCAGCGATCTGGAATGGTATCTGCAGTGTCTCTAAGGTATGCCTGCACTTGGTCATGCACAAAATAGGTTATATTGAGACTTCATAGTTTCTTAATTCTCTCATGTGTGCGTAATTGGGCAGAAGTCTTCCATGAGTATGGACGAGGAAACCCAAACTAGATACTGGATGCATTAAAGAGATCTGTTTGCACCTTTGACTGTCAATCTGAGCTTTTCTCTACTCATGTTGACCTTTGCAGTTCTGAGCTCCCCACTTTCTGCCTGAGTGCTTGCTGAAGCCAGTCTTGGGAGGTCTTTGCTTTCCAAGATCACTAATGTATACTTGAAACTCCAATGGTTACCTTTTACTTATGCTTCAAGGATTTATTTAAAGACAGTATCAATTTCATATATACTTGTGACAGGAGGCTAATGGTCTAAAGTAGGGTTTGCAAACAAGTGAATGATCCAGTTTTGGCCTAGGTGTTTTTCGCTTGGTGTTTTGTTTTTAAAATTTTGAATTTGTTTCTGGCTTACTTCACTCTGTGTAATAGGCTCCAGTTTCATCCACCTCATTAGAACTGATTCAAATGTATGGGTTATTCTTTTTAGCTGAGTAATACTCCATTGTGTATATGTACCACAGCTTTCTTATCCATTCATCTGCTGATGGACATCTAGGTTGCCAGGTTTGATGCATGATACAGGATGCTTGGGGCTGGTGCACTGGGATGACCCAGAGGGATGGTATGGGGAGGGAGGTGGGAGGGGGGTTCAGGATGGGGAACACATGTACACCCATGGCAGATCCATGTCAATGTATGGCAAAACCAATACAATATTGTAAAATAATTAGCCTACAATTAAATAAATTTATATTAAAAAAATTTGAATTTGAAAGCCCTTGGTTGGAGTAGCAGTGTCTCTCATCAATTTATGCTATCTGCTTGGCCCTGAACAGATTTCAGTTTATAATCTTAGAGCCTTTTCAGTGACTCACTATTTAGAATTGAGAACATAATGTGGCAAGTCAGAAGATGACAATTGTTAGTTATCAATTTGAAAATTTAGAAGATGACAATTGTTAGTCATACATTTGGAAATGTAGTCTCTACCACATTTCACTGAGAGTGTGAAAACATTCTGTTATATAGCTAAATATGAATTTTCTTATTCAGATTTTTTTCATGCGGAATTAATTTCAATTTTAGACTCGTACATTATTATAAATTAACAAACAACTTGCTGCCTTTTAGAAAACACTAAATTATCTCTGGAAATAGTGTTCTTGTTACCAAGTTATAAATATTCTGTTTATTCTGGTTTATCTGCAATTTAACTGCTGTGAAGTTCGTTAAATATTTCTTAAAACTTGATGATAAGCTGCTTTATATTTAAGTGAAGCAGTACACTTCTAAATATTATAAAAAAGAATCACACCAGATCCTTAGAAATGAGAAATGATACTATTTGACAGTTTATAATATTATACAAAATTTAAATCAACTTATATTTGACTAATCATCTTATTACTTATCATTTACTTTACATTTTTACTAATTAAACTTAATTTGAAAGCTATTAAACTTTGTTAGAATTTTTATTTCTTTTTCAGTTGACATGTAATATCGCATAAAAAATGAAACACAGAAAAAATGAACCTTACAAATAGTCTCAACGCAGCTCCTTATAGCCTTTTTTTTTTTTTTTTTTTTTTTTTGAGCATGGGCTTTACCAGGTCAGAAGCTATGTGCCTTTATGGAGAGAAGATAGGTTCACATAAGGAAGAGAAAAAGTCCTTTGAAATGAAGATCAAAGGGCTCTCAGAGATCTTTAACTTGCATCTTGCATGCTGAAACCAACCCAAAAATGTGTTTTGCCTGTCCCAGTTTCCTTTAATTGAACTGGCATTTTAACATTGTGAACTTTCACAAAAATTTGTATATGTGACGCATCTCAAAATATCAGCCATTCTGGCATCACAGGGCTGGCTCCCCAAAGAGCAGGCAGTAACCAGCTAAAGGTAAATAGACGTTGCCCTGTCTAGATGCATCAAGTAGCCCCTAGTTCACCACATTTAAATCCAGGTTCCCTTCACTGGATCCTGTTACCTACCTGACATCTGAGTTGGCAATGTCAGCTTTAGAGCTTCCATTCCAACCTTTTTTAAATGCCCACTAAGGGCAAAGAGAAGCTGTGTTATCATTCAGGTAACCGCAAAACTAATGTTTCCACTGAACATAACTTTTCTAAGTTGCCTCTTCCAGATGAGAATAAGGTTTGGAAATAGGAAGACGTGGTTCATTTATGTACTGAAGTGGTTATTTACATAAATGAGACTTTGGAAAACATGATCCTCTGCTGATTCCCAGAGACACTAATTAATGCCCCTGTGGCACACAAATCTCCAGTGACAAATCAGAGATGCAGTCGCGGGGAGATGTGGCAAGTCTCTGTCCCTGAAGTGCCCCCTCCAGGTTCAATCAGAACCATCAGGGCAAGTGTCGCACAGAGGTTGTGATGCTCTTGTTAGTTATGAGTTGGGTACATGTTCAGTATTTTAACCAGTAACATTTGACTCTAGCCAGGATTAGAATTATTTTTAGGCAGTGTAACCCAGGTATAAATCATCCTCTCAAGCACTTCTACATGATGGGTTACCTTCAAAGTGTTTTGCCACTTCATGGAAGCAAGTTGGAGTCTGGTGATTATAAACACGGGTTAGTGCTGAGCAGACATGGGAAAAAAATCCAGGCTCTGCGGCTTACTTACTATGTTACTTTTGGCAAATTTCTTGATGGTTTGGGGTCTTCCTAGCTACATTTTTATTTTATTTAAAAAAAATTTTAATTGAAGGATAATTGCTTTACAATAGTATGTTAGTTCCTGCCATGTATCAATATGAATCAGCCACAGATATACATATGTTCCCTCCCGCTTGAATCACTCCCCCAGCTCCCACCCCATTCCACCCCTCTAGGTTGTCACAGGGGTGAGCTCCAACTGTGAGCTCCCTGTATCATACAGCAAATTCTAACTGGCTATCAATTTTACAAATGGTAATGCATATTTTTTCAGTGTTACTCTTTCAATTTTTCCATCTCTTTCCTTCCCCTACTGTGTCACAAGTTTGTTCTCTATGTCTGCATCTCCATTGCTGCCCTGCAAATAGGTTCATCAGTACCATCTTTCTAGATTCCACAAATGTGTTTATATATGATACTCATTTCTTCTCTTTCTGACTTACTTCATTCTGTAGTCTCTAGATTCATCCACCTCATTAGAACTGACAAATGTGTTCCATTTTATGAATAATGAATAATATTCCATTGTATATATGTACCACAACTTCTTTATCCATTCATCTGTTGTTGGACATCTAGGTTTACACCTAGGTTTACATCTTAACCATTGTAAATAATGCTACAGTGAACATCGGGATACATGTGCCTTTTTAAATTATGATTTCTTCAGGGTATATGCCCAGTAGTTGGGTCATATTGTAATTTTATTCTTAGTTTTTAAAGGAATCTCTATACTATGAATGTAAAAATATCAGTTACCTACAGACTGATGAAAATTAAAGGAGATAATGGGTGTGAGAGTTGGACTGTGAAGAAGGCTGAGCACCAGAGAATTGATGCATTTGAACTGTGGTGTTAGAGAAGACTCTTGAGAGTCCCTTGGACTGCAAGGAGATCCAACCAGTCCATTCTGAAGGAGATCAGCCCTGGGATTTCTTTGAGGGAATGATGCTGAAGCTGAAACTCCAGTACTTTGGCCACCTCATGCGAAGAGTTGACTCACTGGAAAAGACCCTGATGCTGGGAGGGATTGGGGGCAGGAGGAGAAGGGGACAACAGAGGATGAGATGGCTGGGTGGCATCACTAACTCGATGGATGTGAGTCTGAGTGAACTCCGGGAGTTGGTGATGGACAGGGAGGCCTGGTGGCCTGCTGCGATTCATGGGATCGCAAAGAGTCGGACACAACTGAGCGACTGAACTGAACTGAATGTCTATAACAGGTGCTCATGGCAAAGAACCCACCTGCCAATGCAAGAGGTGTAAGTGATGTGGGTTTGATCCCTGGATCAGGAAGACCCCCTGGAGTAGGGCATGGCAACCCACTCCAGTTTCCTTGCCTGGAGAATCCCATGGACAAAGGAACCTGGCAGGCTACAGTGCATAGGGTCACAAAGAGTCAGACATGACCGAAACGACTTAGCATGCAAACAATGTATATAATCTACATAGTATGACACCTGGGCACAAGTGTTCAGAAATTGTAGAAAATTGTCATTATAATCATGCCACTCATTTGAAAAAGGTTGTACAGACCTGGCTCTGTAGCTTTGGTATTTCCTGTGTCCCCTCTGCCATTTGACCAACATCTTCCAGCAAACTGGCTCCAATATTCACCTGTGTTCAAAAACATTCTGATTCAACCATCTTGAGCTCTTACTCAACCTATTTTGGGTTTATTTAAGCTTTTAATTCTTAGACAAAGATCTTCTGATATCTGATACTGTTTTTAGAGTAACACCTGCTGGTATCCATCCTCAGCTATGACTCAGGCTTAGCTCCTATGTTACAGTAATACAAATGTTTGCCATTTGGCTACATCTGCTATGTACCTGGCACTGTGCTAAGTACTGTAATGGAGAAGAATTTATTAAACCCTCACACCAAAGTGATGGAACTGAGACATAACTCCAAAGATGCTTAATACCAAAGTCCACGCTTTGGCCATTGTGAGCCACAGTCTGTATTATAGCTCCTAACCCTGAAGCCCTACCTTGCTGTTGACCCCATGGTGACATTCTGCTATGTTCAGTCTGGCCCATAGTGGAAGCGAGAAGCAGACATACATTTCCCTTTTATGCCAATTAAAATTTTATTCAACTTTAAAGAGTGAATTAAAACTCAGTCTCTTACCCAAGGGTTTCTCAACTGGCTTTTCCCTCATCTGAACTCCTACAGCAATTATTCATTTGATTAATTATATAACTTTTCATTATGCACAGCTTTAATGTATTTCTTTATGCTTTATTTTGAAAATGTATCACTCTTTATTATAATTTAACTTTTTATATCTTCATATTATATAACCCCTACTAATCTGAAAGTTCCTAGAAGTCGGACATTATACCTAACCTCAACTGAACATGACTAAAAATGAGCATTTCACATGTTTTTTTAAAAATTTAAAGTGCTTTTAAAAAGTGTAAAATATTATGCGGCTAGTAACACCTAGTGATATCTCTTTTAATTTCTGAAGAAATCATCTCTGTAACAAAAACATATAATTTTATCTGTATGACAAAAATGAGGAAAAAAAATATAACCTAAGGATATCTTATACCTGTAAAAGTAAAGAAGTTAAATTGAGAGCAGGAAAACCCCGATCTGTGCTTCTAATCCATTGAGGCCGAAGTAGGTAGCTCATCTCTTTGACGCCTTCCTTGTGATTCAGAAATAATGGTTTGTTTGCTGGCCAAACACTAGGAAAGAATCTCTGTACCATGCAGGTGTTGTTTTATGAAACAACCAGAATTCTGTTCTTTATCCTTTCCCCACCTTATTATATCCACCCAGAGACTGAAACTCCCAGGAAACAATATTGAAGAGATAGTAGAAGACTGGCAGTACAATAAGGCATTTAGTTCAGTTCAGTCGCTCAGTCGTGTCTGACTCTTTGCGACCCCATGAATCGCCACACGCCAGGCCTCCCTGTCCATCACCAACTGTTGGAGTTCACTCAAACTCATGTCCATCGAGTCAGTGATGCCATCAAAGCAAAGAAATAGAGGAAAAGAACAGAATAGGAAAGACTAGACATCTCTTCAAGAAAATTAGAGATACCAAGGGAACATTTCATGCAAAGATGGGCTCGATAAAGGACAGAAATGGTATGGACCTAACAGAAGCAGAAGATATTAAGAAGAGATGGCAAGAATACACAGAAGAACTTTACAAAAAAGATCCTCATGACCCGGATAATCACAATGCTGTGATCACTCATCTAGAGCCAGACGTTCTGGAATGTGAAGTCAAGTGGGCCTTAGAAAGCATCACTATGAACAAAGCTAGTGGAGGTGATGGAATTCCAGTAGAGCTATTTCAAATCTTGAAAGATGATGCTGTGAAAGTGCTGCACTCAATATGCCAGCAAATATGGAGAACTCAGCAATGGCCACAGGACTGGAAAAGGTCAGTTTTCATTCCAATCCCAAAGAAAGGCAATGCCAAGGAATGCTCAAACTACTGCACAATTGCACTCATCTCACATGCTAGTAAAGTAATGCTCAAAATTCTCCAAGCCAGGCTTCAACAATACGTGAACCGTGAACTTCCTGATGTTCAAGCTGGTTTTAGAAAAGGCAGAGGAGCCAGAGATCAAATTGCCGACATCTGCTGGATCATGGAAAAAGCAAGAGAGTTCCAGAAAAACATCTATTTCTGCTTTATTGACTACGCCAAAGCCTTTGACTGTGTGGATCACAATAAACTGGAAAATTCTGAGAGAGACGGGAATACCAGACCACCTGACCTGCCTCTTGAGAAATCTGTATGCAGGTCAGGAAGCAACAGTTAGAACTAGACATGGAACAACAGACTGGTTCCAAATAGGAAAAGGAGTACATCAAGGCTGTATATTGTCACCCTGCTTATTTAACTTCTATGCAGAGTACATCATGAGAAACACTGGAATGGAAGAAACACAGGCTGGAATCAAGATTGCCAGGAGAAATATCAATAACCTCAGATATGCAGATGACACCACCCTTATGGCAGAAAGTGAAGAGGAGCTAAAAAGCCTCTTGATGAAAGTGAAAGAGGAGAGTGAAAAAGTTGGCTTAAAGCTCAACCTTCCGAAAACGAAGATCATGGCATCTGGTCCCATCACTTCATGGGAAATAGATGGGGAAACAGTGTCAGACTTTAATTTTGGGGCTCCAAAATCACTGCAGATGGTGATTGCAGCCATGAAATTAAAAGACGCTTACTCCTTGGAAGAAAAGTTATGACCAACCTCGATAGCATATTCAAAAGCAGGGACATTACTTTGCCGACTAAGGTCCGCCTAACAAGGCTATGGTTTTTCAGTAGTCATGTATGGATGTGAGAGTTGAACTGTGAAGAAGGCTGAGCACTGAAGAATTGACGCTTTTGAACTGTGGTGTTGGAGAAGACTCTTGAGAGTCCCTTGGACTGCAAGGAGATCCAACCAGTCCATTCTGAAGGAGATCAGCCCTGGGATTTCTTTGGAAAGAATACTGCTAAAGCTGAAACTCCAGTACTTTGCCACCTCATGTGAAGAGTTGACTCACTGGAAAAGACTCTGATGCTGGAAGGGATTGGGGGCAGGCGAACCACAAGCATATTTCCAAAGGTGGAGCTAGAATTACCATGAGCACTGATAGAATGGGGGGCTTGCATTTAATATAATTATACATAATTAGCATTTAATTATATATAAATGTAATTACATAATATGTACAATTAGTCCATTATATTAGAGGAACAAGGCAGGGATAGCTGAGTATACTCCCACCTTTATATAGCAGCACTATACTAGTCAGTCCTGTTGACTAAACATTTGATGAAGAATTTTGGTTACCAAACAGTTCTCAGGCTGTATCTAATTCCAAGATGGGAATTCCACTACCCATCTGGATAATGAATTCAGTCCAGAAATAGTCACATGATCTTTGTTACAGTTAAAGATTGCATTTGGCCCCATGGAACAGAAAAGTAGACATATTCGCTTAAATAACTAATGGGCTTCTTTTTGTGTATAACAGCAATGCAGAGGTAGTGACTACCAGGCAGCTGTAGTGCTCGGCTAAACAAACATCAGACGCAGGCTTCTTTGGCTCACCCTCCTTAGAATGCAGTTTATTTCCCATTGCTGATTTTCTCATGGCCAGCAGATGGCTGCTCTACCTTTAGTATTTCAAGTGCATTATAGGCAGGAAAAAAGACAAGCTAAGGGCAAAAGGCCTGTGCAAGCTAAACCTAGTCTTTTAAATAGCTTCCACAGAAGGTCCATTCAGTGATTTCTACTTATATCTTGTTCAAAACTGTATTACATGTTTAGTTACTGTTTACCTTCAAGGAAGACTGGGGTGTAATTTTTTGATCAGAAGACTTCCCTGCTGCAAAGAAAATAATATCAGAAAGAGATAAGGGCTGATATTATTTTGTTTGCAGCCGGGAAGTCTTCTGATCAAAAAATTACACCCCAGTCTTCCTTGAAGCTGTCTATGGGGTCGCACAGAGTCGGACACGACTGAAGCGACTTAGCAGCAGCAGCAGAGATAAGGGCTAATGAGGGATCGGAGTTAAAGGACAGAATGAAGTAGAGTGAGGTTGGAGTGGAGCTGTTCCTTAGATCACACAAGGCTTTGTAGTATACTCTAAGAAGTTTAGATTTTATTATTTGATGCATAATTAGATGACATTGAAGGATTTTAAGCAGATGAGTTCCCCTGTTTGGTGGAAAATAGGTTGAGAGAAGAAGAAAGAAAATGGGAGTGCTCTTTCAAACTATTCTTGATCCAATAAATCATGGTAACTTCTGCTGGATTGGTTGAGTGAATATAGATGGAAGAAAACAATTTAAGAAAATTTTAAACATAGAATTGAAAAGACTTTCAGATGGATTGAATGCAGGTAGAAAAGAAGTGGGGAGGTTTCCAGGTGTTTAGCTAGAGAAACTATATTAATATCTGTGCCAATCACTGAAATGCAAAGAACCAAGAATAGACAGTAGCTCTGACAATGTGAGATTTCAAGTGGTCATTTTGGTTATGGAAAGTTTGAGATTTTAATGACACTTCAAAGCCAAGGTGTCAAGGTGACAATGAATTACATGAATTTGAAGCTCAGAGAATGGGCATGACCTACAGATATAATTTTTATATCAACAACCAATAGATAATATTTAATGCCAAATGTATAACAAAGAGCCCATCAGGATAAAGCATAGAATGAGAAAAACTAGAGATCTCTTCGAGAAAATTAGAGATACCAAGGGAACATTTCATGCAAAGATGGGCTCGATAAGGACAGAAATGGTATGGACCTAACAGAAGCAGAAGATATTAAGAAGAGATGGCAAGAATACACAGAAGAACTGTACAAAAAAGATCTTCACGACCCAGATAATCATGATGGTGTAATCACTAATCTAGAGCCAGACATTCTGGAATGTGAAGTCAAGTGGGCCTTAGAAAGCATCACTATGAACAAAGCTAGTGGAGGTGATGGAATTCCAGTTGAGCTATTTCAAATCCTGAAAGATGATGCTGTGAAAGTGCTGCACTCAATATGCCAGCAAATTTGGAAAACTCAGCAGTGGCCACAGGACTGGAAAAGGTCAGTTTTCATTCCAATCCCTAAGAAAAGCAATGCCAAAGAATGCTCAAACTACCGCACAATTGCACTCATCTCACATGCTAGTAAAGTAATGCTCAAAATTCTCCAAGCCAGGCTTCAGCAATACGTGAACCATGAACTTCCTGATGTTCAAGCTGGTTTTAGAAAAGGCAGAGGAACCAGAGATCAAATTGCTAACATCTGCTGGATCAACGAAAAAGCAAGAGAGTTCCAGAAAAACATCTATTTCTGCTTTATTGACTACACCAAAGCCTTTGACTGTGTGGATCACAATAAACTGTGGAAAATTCTGAAAGTGATGGGAATACCAGACCACCTGACCTGCCTCTTGCGAAATCTGTATGCAGGTCAGGAAGCAACAGTTAGAACTGGACATGGAACAACAGACTGGTTCCAAATAGGAAAAGGAGTACATCAAGGCTGTATATTGTCACCCTGCTTATTTAACTTCTATGCAGAGTACATCATGAGAAACACTGGAATGGAAGAAACACAGGCTGGAATCAAGATTGCCAGGAGAAATATCAATAACCTCAGATATGCAGATGACACCACCCTTATGGCAGAAAGTGAAGAGGAGCTAAAAAGCCTCTTGATGAAAGTGAAAGAGGAGAGTGAAAAAGTTGACTTAAAGCTCAACCTTCAGAAAATGAAGATCATGGCATCAGGTCCCATCACTTCATGGGAAATAGATGGGGAAACAGTGGAAACAGTGTCAGACTTTAATTTTGGGGCTCCAAAATCACTGCAGATGGTGATTGCAGCCATGAAATTAAAAGACGCTTACTCCTTGGAAGAAAAGTTATGACCAGCTAGATAGTATATTCAAAAGAGAGACATTACTTTGCCCACAAAGGAAGGTCCCTCTAGTCAAGGCTATGGTTTTTCCTGTGGTCATGTATGGATGTGAAGGTTGGACTGTGAAGAAGGCTGAGCGCCGAAGAATTGATGCTTTTGAACTGTGGTGTTGGAGAAGACTCTTGAGAGTCCCTTGGACTGCAAGGAGATCCAACCAGTCCATTCTGAAGGAGATCAGCCCTGGGATTTCTTTCGAAGGAATGATGCTGAAGCTGAAACTCCAGTACTCTGGCCACCTCATGCGAAGAGTTGACTCACTGGAAAAGACTTTGATGCTGGGAGGGGTTGGGGGCAGGAGGAGAAGGAGACGACCAAGGATGAGATGGCTGGATGGCATCACGGACTCACTGGACGCGAGTCTGAGTGAACTCCGGGAGTTGGTGATGGACAGGAAGGCTTGGCATGCTGCAATTCATGGGGTCACAAAGAGTCGGACACGACTGAGCAACTGAACTGAACTGAAAATTTGCAGGGTAAACTTGCAAAGAAATTGATAGTGTAACTGGAAAAGTTAACATGAACCAGGAGATGTCCATGAATTTCAAAAAAAAGGGGTGCCTGAGAATTTTTAAAGAAAAAAATATATATAGGTATGTATATTTTTTATATATTTCATTTAAATGCCTTTAGATGCAGTTTCTTTGAAGGTAAAATTAATTCATAATAATTGGAAATGAGGCAAAACTAGTGGCTCTCAGTTTGGAAATTATGACCAAAGATACAGTAAAAACAGTGGTGTCATTTGTTTCATGTGTAAGTATTTTAGACATAGTTTATAGTCATAAATGAATATGAATCCACGTAGAAGTACATTTATCTATATACATTTTTATGTGTGCTCTGATCAAGTCTAAGCAAGACTACGTATCTTTATATCCTTTAAACATTATTTTTCTTTTCCTGGTAGAGGAAAAATCAAAATTTATTTTTTACTTTAACTTTCCCTTAAGAGGTATAGTTTCTGGTTCAATAAAACAGTCTCTCATTGCAACATCACAAGGACTAGGAAAAAGTCAGAATGTCTGGAAAATGATAACAGGTTTAAACATGTGAAACAAATGTTCAAAGATAGAATCAAAGGGCAAACATCAAGGTGAAGATAAAGAAATAAATGATACAGAGATAATAAAGATAATCCACAAAACTAAACACACACACACACACACACACACACATACACCTCTAATTTTATCTTGAGTAAATTGAGTGGATATTTTTGAACTTTGTTTTTCATTTACAGTTTGCCCCAGGATAAAACAATAAGCTCTATTAATCAGAAAAGGTTAATGACATATTATTTCTTTGGTAGATGGATAACAGTTTCTGGACCAAGTTGTTTGTAACTTCTGTCCAAGTGGACTATTGTACCTTCGCAGCAAATCATACGAAAATGTCAACCATGTGTTTGATTTTACCCACTTAACAGAAAAAAAAAAAATCCTACAGGGAGCATTATAGGATAATAGAATGTGTAAAATGAATCATTTTTTAAAGGGTCTTTTCCAATTCTATTCTCCTTGGTTGAATTCCCTTCCCAATTTGGCCCTCAGATATGCGTTTTATTATTGGAAGATGTGTTTGTGGCAAGGGTACTAAGAGCTTACTTTGAGTTAACTCCCATTTATCGAACAATTCCCTCTCACCCAAAAATTCCCAGAGTGGTAACTACTGGCAATTCTCCTTTATTTGTACTCTCCATTTGTACCTGGTGAATTCTATATTATATTAATTCATAAAACCAGCTCTGCCAGACTCCCTATGGTTACAATTATTAAGGCTGTAACTGAAATGATATTTCTCATATTGATCTTCAACCAGAAGTTTTTGTCCCAAAGCTTTTGTTTCACATTAAGACACTAATGATCGCCTCCACCAAATGATCAGCTTAATAGTCACAAAAAGCTGAATGAAAATATTTTGATCATCACCTTTGAGAGCACTTTATTCCAACATCTTTCCCGTCGGTAATTGACAAACACTAACAGAGCTTTCAGTTTAAAAAAAAACAAACAAACAAAATGCTTTAAAGGAAATTTTTTTTTTCTTTTTACAAAAATCATCTCTGTTTTCATTTGTTTTCACCAGCTATTTTTAGCTTTATATACTCTGTTTGCTTTCCAGGTCATATCAAGACTGTTTGTCTAGGGATTATTTTTAATATTCTAATTTTTAACAGTGTTTCATTTTTTTCTATGAGAACAAGATGTTGTGAATACAGTTAAAATGACAGAAATTAAGAAGCACTTTAGAGTGCCTATTTGATGTGTGAAGAGAATGGATACAGATTAGTCAGTGTAGACTCCCCCACATCTGGAGGGACAGAGGAGCTACTAGATGGTTCTTCCATATTCATATCTCCTCCTGGAAAAAAGTAGAATAATGACTCTATAATGAAGCTTTTATACAAACAGAGTGTATCCTGAAAAATATTAACAATATTTTTGAAATTGATCAAATGGGAAAAAATTTTCTTTAGGTATTAATTAGACATATTAACGTTATTCACTCCACTGTTAAAATAGTAACAACACTACTTAGACTCTGTATCCAAGTTTTAAATCAGCTTCATATTGTAGACTGTTAATTTTCCTAGGAACCTGCAGATGCATAATTTAAAAATGGATTGGTGGACTTACACATACATAGAAAGAAAACTAGAGAGGGTTAAAAAACATCAAGCTGAATGTTTATGGGTCATTAGATCTTTAATGCATCTCATGGGCTCCTAAACCAATGAACTGAGAGCCTTGGGAAGCCTCTAGGCTGACCCAAGTGGAAGAAATGAGGAAGAGCACTAGGATTACCAGTGCTCAATGCTATTAAATATTCACAAAAGACTAATTTGGAAATGTATTAACCACATAGTAAGTTAAGGCCCATCATGGATCAAAAGCTAAGTTTTGGGACAGAAAGCGATTGTTGGAGATAATTGGCTGATATTCTGGGAGGAAAGAGTGAAGAGAGAAGACTGATAGAAAATGACTTGATAGCCTTTTCAGGCCTGTGATTGGCAGAGTTCCCTGTGATAATGATCTGCTTCCCCTAGTGTTTCTTCTCTTAGGAGACACATGCCTGAAAAAGAGAAGCTTTGTTGTCTCTATGGATATGGAGCAGGCTTGTACATAGACTGAAGGAACAAAATTACGTCCACCATTTTTATTCTCAACCACAGATCCTGGGGTGAATAATGCTTTCTAAAATCATCTTCAGAAACCACTATAATTCCTTTACACTTCATACTTCTTCCTTGAACTTGGAAATCAGTACAAAATTTTTAGCATGGCCTCTCTACCACAAACCTTCAGTATCTCGAGGGCCATGAAAAATGGTCATCTTGAAAACCCAAACTCATAGCAGATGTACTTTCAATAAAAAAAGAAAAAAGTCAAATTTAAGTGATAAAATCAGATATCTATTTGAATAATAGTAATAATGTAATAAATATAAGTTAATAATATAATGTATATATGTACTGTGTGCTTAGTTGCTCAGTTGTGTCCGACTCTTTGTGACCACATGGACTGTAGCTCACCAGGCTCTTCTGTACAAGGGTTTTCTCCAGGCAAGAATACTGAAGGGGGTTGGCATGCCCTCCTTCAGAGGATCTTCCCAAATGAGGAATTGAACTCAGCTTTCCTGCATTGCAAGCTGATTCTTTATGGTCTGAGCCACTAGGCAAGCCCAAGAATATTGGATTGCATAGCCTATCCCTTCTCCAGGGGAACTTCTTCCACAGGAATCAAACTGAGATCTCCTGCATTGCAGGCAGATGCTTTACAGCTGAGCTACCAACTATATACCAATATAATGTATATAATACCTTAAAGAAATTATTATTTTATAATACATTAACAATACAATGCATATTACTATCTAGAGAGAAATTTTTTATCACTGGCAAATATTAAGGGAATCACTACATGGTCAAGCTTGAAAAAAGCTGAGTTCCTATATTTTGAAAGATTCTTCTATATTACCAGTTGATCATGTGAGAAAGAGAGATGACCTAATTCCTTAAGTAAAATACATAAGGATGCTGTTGTCACACATTATAAAGATTCACCAAAGTTATTTTGTACTGATGAAGAATGTTAAGTGAGCAATGATATACTTTACTAACATTCATCTATTCAGTAATCAGCTCAGTTCAGTTCAGTAGCTCAGATATGTCCAACGCTTTGTGACCCCGTGGACTGCAGCATGCCAAGCTTCCCTGTCCATCACCACTTCTGGCACTTGCTCAAACTCATGTCCATTGAGTCAGTGATTCCCTCCAACCATCTCATCCTTTTCATCCCCTTCTCCTTCATTCAATCTTCATCAGGGTCTATTCTAGTGAGTCAGTTCTTTGCATCAGGTGGCCAAAGTATTGGAGCTTCAATTTCAACATCAGTGCTTCCAATGGATATTCAGGACTGATTTCCTTTACATTGACTGGTTTGATATCCTTGCAGTCCAAGGGTCTCTCAAGAGTCTTCTCCAGCACCAGAGCTCAAAAGCATTCTTCAGCACTCAGCCTTCTTTATGGTCCAACTCTCACATCCATGCATGACTACTGGAAAAACCATAGCTTTGACTAGATGGACCTTTGTAGGCAAAGTAATGTCTCTGTTTATTAATATGCTGTCTAGGTTTGTCACAGCTTTTCTTTCAAGGGGCAAGCATCTTTTAATTTCATGACTGCAGTCACCATCTGCAGTCAGTTTGGAGCCCAAGAAAATAAAATCTGTCACTGTTTCCATTGTTTCCCCATTCATTTGCCATGAAGTGATGGGACCAGATGCCACGGTCTTAGTATTTTAGATGTTGAGATGTAAACCAGCTTTTTCACTCTCTTCTTTCACTTTCCTCAAGAGGCTCTTTACTTCCTCTTCGCTTTCTGCCATAAGGATGGTGTCATCTGCATATCTGAGTTTATTGATATTTCTCCCAGAAATCTTGATTCCAGCTTGTGCTTCATCCAGCTTAGCATTTTGCACAATGTACTCTGCATATAAGTTAAATAAGCAGGGTGACAATATATAGCCTTGACGTGCTCCTTTTCCTATTTGGAACCAGTCCGTTGTTCCATGTCCAGTTCTAACTGTTGCTTCTTGACATGCATACACATTTCTCAGGAGGCAGGTAAGGTTGTCTGATATTCCCATCTCTTGAAGAATTTGTCACAGTGTGTTGTGATCCACATAGTCAAAGGCATTAGCATAGTCAGTGAACCAGAGGTAGATGTTTTTCTGGAATTCTCTTGCTTTTTCTACGATCCAATGGATGTTGACAATTTGACCTCTGGATCCTCTGCCTTTTCTAAATCCAGTTTGAACATCTGGAAGCTCTTGGTTCACGTACTATTGAAAACTGGCTTGGAGAATTTCGAGCATTGCTTTGCTAGCATGTGCGATGTGTGCAGTTGTGTGGTAGTTTGAACATTCTTTGGCATTGCCTTTCTTTGGGAGTGGGGAGAAGGAAATGGCAACCCTCTGCAGTATTCTTGTCTGAAGAATTCAGACAGAATTCTTGTCTGAAGATGAGCCTGGTGGACTACAGACCATGGGGTCACAAGAGTCGTACATGACTGAGTGACGAACACTTTCGTTGGGATTGGGATGAAAACTGACCTTTTCTGGTCCTGTCGCCGCTGCCAAGTTTTCCAAATTTGCTGGCATATTGAGTGCAGCAGTTTCACAGCATCATCTTTTAGGATTTGAAATAGCTTAGCTGGAGTTTCATCACCTCCACTAGCTTTGTTCATAGTGATGCTTTCTAAGGCCCACTTGACTTCACATTCCAGGATTCTGGCTCTAGTGAGTGATCACACCATCGTGATTATCTGGGTCATGATCTTTTTTATATAGTTTTTCTGTGTATTCTTGCTTCCTCTTAATATCTTCTGCTTCTGTTAGGTCCATACCATTTCTGTCCTTTATTGTGCCCATCTTTGCATGAAATGTTCCCTTCAGTTCAGTTCAGTTCAGTTCAGTCACTCAGTCCTGTTCGACTCTTTGCAACCCCATGGACTGCAGAATGCCAGGCCTCCCTGTCCATCACCAAATCCTGGCCTTTACCCAAACTCATGTCCATTGAGTCGGTGATGCCATCCAACCATCTCATCCTTTGTCGTCCCCTTCTCCCACCTGCAATCTTTTCCACATCACGGTCTTTTCCAGTGAATCAGTTCTTCCCATTAGGTGGCCAAAATATTGGAGTTTCAGCTTCAACATCAGTCCTTCCAAAGAACACTCAGGACTGATCTTTTTTAGAATGGATTGGTTGGATCTCCTTGCACTCCAAGGGACTCTTAAGAGTATTCCCCAACACCACAGTTCAAAAGCATCAATTCTTCGGTGCTCAGCTTTCTTTTTAGTCCAACTCTCACATCCATATGTGACTACTGGAAAAACCATAGCCTTGACTAGACAGATCTTTGTTCGCAAAGTAATGTCTCTGCTTTTTAATATGCTGTCTAGGTGGGTCATAACTTTTCTTCCAAGGAGTAAGCATCTTTTAATTTCATGACTGCAGTCACCATCTGCAGTGGTTTAGGAGCAAAAAAAAAAAAAAGTCTGCAACTGTTTGCACTGTTTCCCCATTTATTTGCCATGAAGTGATGGGACCAGATGCCATGATCCTGGTTTTCTGAATGTTGAGCTTTAAGCCAATTTTTTTCACTCTCCTCTTTTACTTTCATCAAGAGACTCTTTTGTTCTTCACTTTCTGCCATAAGGGTGGTGTCATCTGCATATATGAGGTTATTGATATTTCTCCCAGAAATCTTGATTCCAGCTTGTGCTTCATCCAGTCTAATGTTTCTCATGATGTACTCTGCATATAAGTTAAATAAGCAGGGTGACAATATACAGCCTTGACATACTCCTTTTCCTATTTGGAACCAGTCTGTTCTTCCATGTCCAGTTCTAACTGTTGATTCCTGACCTGCATACAGATTTCTCAAGAGGCAGGTCAGGTGGTCTGGTATTCCCATCTCTTTCAGAATTTTCCACAGTTTATTGTGATCCACACAGTCAAAGGCTTTGGTGTAGTCAATAAAGCAGAAATAGATGTTTTCTGGAACTCACTTGCTTTTTCGATGATCCAGCAGATGTTGACAATCTGATCTCTGGTTCCTCTGCCTTATCTAAAATCAGCTTGAACATCTTGAAGTTCATGGTTCACATATTGTTGAAGCCTGGCTTGGAGAATTTTGAATGTTACTTTACTAGTGTGTGAGGTGAGTGCAATTTTGTGGTAGTTTGAGCATTCTTTAGCATTGCCTTTCCTTTGGCACTGGAATGAAAACTGACCTTTTCCAGTCCTGTGGCCACTGCTGAGTTTTCCAAATGTTCCCTTGGTATCTCTAATTTTCTTGAAGAGATCTCTAGTGTTTCCCATTCTATTGTTTTCCTCTATTTCTTTGCATTGACCACCGAGGAATTCTTTCTTATCTCTCCTTGACATTCTTTGGAACTCCACATTCGGACAGATATATCTTTCCTTTTCTCCTTTGTCTTTCACTTCACTTCTTTTCTCAGTTGCCTGTAAGGCATCCTTAGGCAGCCATTTTGTCTTTTTGCTTTTTTTCCCTTGGGGATGATTTTGATCACCACCTCCTGTACAAGTCAAGAACCTCCGTCCATAGTTCTTCAGGCACTATCAGGTCTAACCCTTTGAATCTATACATTAATAGATTTTCTCAAAGTTTCATTTGCAGGTTTCAAAACAATTAGGGAAATTACTCAGTAAGAAAATAAATCTATTGCTTTGTTAATTTATTTGCTTCACATTTATCAAGAATAAAGTGGAGCTGATATTTATATGCAGAAGTCAACCTATTAATAAATTAACAATTATATATCCAAAACAACCCTGGCCTTTGGGCAACTGATACCTTGCGTGATGGCTCAGTGGCTGAATAATCCGCCTGCAATGCAGGAGCCACAGGCGATGCAGTTTCAATTGCTGTCTGGTGGAGTGTGTGGCAACCTTCTCCAGTATCCTCTGGTATTCTCTGGGAAATCCCATGGTCAGAGGAGCATGACTGGCTACAGTCCAAAGGGTCACAGAGAGTCAGACATGTCTGAAGATACCAACATTGGGCAGCTGGCTAATATTGTTAGATAATAGCAGAGGAAATCACTTATTGTTAAATAGTGAAAAACAACTAACAAACTGGAAACTTTATATTAAAATCATCTTGTCAGTTTTTTAGATTGCAACTACAGAAACCCAATTTAAACTAGCTTAACTAGAAAAACTGTATTAATTCTTATAGTGTGTATTAATTATCTATCATTACATCACTAATCATCCCCAAATGTTTATGTAACTTATAAATCTTCAGTTTGATGAGGATGCAGTAGGGAAAGCTCATCTCCTTGGCTGGGGCAATTCAACTCAGGCCTGGAGGATTTACTTCCAAGATTGCTCACTCATGTTACTGGAACATCAGTGCTGTTGTCTCCTGGAAGCCCAATCGGAGGTGAGGGTTGAGGGGTGAGGGAACACTATTTCCTTCCACATGGACTCTCCTTGGCCTATTCAGCTTTTCATGACACAGTGACTAGATTCTAAGAGTTAGTGTCTCAAGAGGACCAGATGAAAGTTGTATGATCTTTTAGGTACTGGTTTTGGAAACCATGTAGTTCACTTTTGTGGTAGTTACAGACCCCCAATTTGAGAGAAAGGAATATATAAATTCTTAATGGAGGAGTGTCAATGTGATGTTGTGAGAAGAACATGTGGAACGGCACGTCTTGTGAACACCTTGGGAAACAAAATCAGCCACTTGGTCAAAATTTAAGGCTCTATCCTCTACTCCTGTCCCTTGCTCTCTAAATACTAGCTTTTTTCTCCGCTACTGCAGACAGTCTTTCTCAAGAACGTGGGTAAGATGAGAGCTGGTAGTCTACATGTGTGGAGAGGTCTATTGTAGAAGAAAAAATCCTTCCCCATCACTTTGAGCCAGAAAAATCCCAGGCAAAGACTCAAATTGGCTTTGTTTTGGTCATGGAGCTATTCTTAGACCAGTGGCTGGTCCAGTTGGATTGGGGACTTAAAAAAGAAAGGGCAGAAAAGGCAAGGTTATAATTTGGACAGAACCCACCAGGATGATTTCACTGGATTAGAAGAGGCCATCCTCATTCTCACCAAAGAGGAACTGCATTCAGGACAGATAACATAAAGTATATACATTATAGCATTTAATAACAGGAAGAGACTTTTGCATTTATCTACCTTTTACTTTCTATTGTATATTCATTTGCTTGTTCATTCATGTAACCATGCATGAAGATCTGACAAACAGTGTTCTACATCAGTGATTGTCAAAGGGTGATCTAGAGATTCCTGCGGGTTCCTTTGCATTTCAGGGGATCCCAGAGGTCCAATTGATTTGCATAAAAATATAAACCAATATCTGTCATCTCACTGTATACTTTTTGTTTTAAAAAGCAGTTATTTTCATAAACATTTATGTTAATAAGCAAAGATTTTTTTATTGCTACATGTAAATTAATACACAAGTATTTTTTAATTACTCAATTTTCGTTCCTAATGTGACCAATATTGTTTGATATATCCCCCATGGAAAAGGTTTCCAAGATCTTTAAAAAACTGAAAACTTTTTGAGTGTAAAGTCTGCGTAAAAATGTTTGAGAACCTCTGACTAAGTCAAGAATCTGGCATCCATGGGACTTCCCTGCTGGTCTGGTGGTTAAGAATCTGCCTTGCAATTCAGGGGATGCAGGTTTGATCCCTGTTTGGGGAAATAAGATCCCACATGCCACAGGGCAACTAAGCCCACATGTGCCACAACTAGAGGGAAGCCCACGAGCTGCAACTAAGAACCAACACAATCAAAAATAAGTAAATTTATTTTATAAAGGAATCTGGAATCCAGGAAAGTAGACTACGTCTCTACTCTGGAGTGCAGTAGACAAGCTAACCTATTTTGAGAAGAATTCCAAAGTTTATCATGCAGCAATGTGATTACCTACCAAATTTTCAGTCACCTGCCCAAGACTCAAAGTTCTTAGAGGGTGAGGACTTTGTATTATTTTCAGAAAAAAATGTTAAATAATGATAGTTATTGATTTTACAAAGTGAACTACAAAGAAGCACTCAGTTTTATGCATGTATGAACCCCATTGAGGGGTAAAGTCTCTCTTTCATGCTTACTTATTCTTAAGGTGGTAAAAAAAGAAACTGAGAACTTATCAATTAGTTTGAAAGTTCTTATTAAAATTTTCAGTTTGTCACAAACTGATATTGCCTAAATATTGTCTAAATTGACTAAGAAGTGTTCCTGACAACTGGTTTGTAAAATTCATTATACTCAGAAAAATAGCATTATGTCAAGCACATTTTGGTAATTTGGAATTGTTAGAAAAATAAAATGTTTTGGCTGATTTTTTTTTCCTCTGGCATTGTGTTGATTTCTGCTGTTTTTTGACGGTATATTATATGTCCTTCATAAATCTTGAGGTTTGTTTTCTGAGATTAGGTGTGGAATGTAACATAGAAACAGTAAATTTTTGAGCTGTTGAGGATTGTTGGCTCCAAGCTCCTAATTTCACAGGTAGGTTAAGTCATCAAGTAGCTAACTATCCCACATTGTGGCCAATGGGTCGATGGCCAAGAAATCCACCTGAAATTCCCATTGAATATTATTTGGTGGATTAACAATGTCGACAAACTAGGGTCAGATCCTGGTTTGACAATGTACTAGCTGGGGGATGTTTCACATGTTCCGTAACCTCTTTGTGTCTCAGTTTCCTCACTAAAAAAAAAAAAAAATGATAACAGCCTTAGATTAGCTGAAAATGCATAGAATCTGGGCAGACCAAGTTGAACAGAAGCATCCCCTGTAAGAGAATCAGTCCTTTAAACTCATGGTCTCACTTCATCTCCATATCTGAAAGAGAGGTTTTAGTAGTATGGCAACTAACAAGGTTACAGAGCACAGATATGGCCCTAAATAAGGAAGCAAATTCCAGGGTGTAAATGGTGTTGTCATTCAGGAGTTCTTCCTGTCCTTTTTGCTATTTGAGGTTTATCCTCATTTACAGTCACCTAGATAGGTACAATGGATTCATCAGCTCCAATTTAATCTCACTGGTATAAGGAGTAGTCCCTTTATTTGGCTGGCATTACCACTCACCTTTCCTGACGTTTCCAGGACTGTCTTCATATCTTTTCATCTTTACCATTGTTATGGGCCAGCCAGGTCTAGACATCCATTCAGGGCCTAGAATAAGGTTAGCCCCCCTTTCCTCACTGTTGTTCTTTCATTCTGGAAAATATTTCCAGTTATTCATCACTGCTTTCATTCACAGCCCGAGATTATCAGATTATTTTCTTTAACAATGATTTTGGAGTTTCCAGACATGGACACTGAATCCTAGAAGACTGAAATCCTAGAAGTAGAGTCTTGGGCTTACTTAGAGTAGGCTATCGAAGGAAATTATTTACATGCTTTTCTGCAGTGATTACAACATGTGACTGATCACAAGAATCACTGGCAGAGCTTTTGAAAATACAGATTGCTGAACTTAACCTAGATCTTAGGAATTAGAATCCAGTTTATAGCTATTCACTAGGTCCCAAAGCTTTCAGGCTTCAAAGTTAAACAAAACCCAGAGCACTCTTTATTGGTCAGACTCTGCTTTGAAACTGAGTCTGTGAAGCCAGAAGTACTACACTGTACAAAGTCAATTTGCATTAAGAAGCTAGAAATGTTCACCTTCTACTCTGCATGTAAGGTTCCACCTTCTTCTATGTTTTGGAAAAGTTAGACATATTTCATCTGTCTTTTTTAAATCAACAATTTCTAAAGGAGTGTGTGTGTGTGTGTGTGTGTGTGTGTGTGTGTGTGTGTGTGTGTGTTTGAGAAAGACAGAAAGATAGAGACAGAGAGGGGCTTAGAGAAAGACAAGAGAATATTGGGTTATTGCAGAACCAACAGAGTATCACCTATATGGGTCCTTAACCCTTTTAGGGACTTCTTTTATGCTACCATTCACATGAAAACTCAGCTTCTGCTAGGGTGGGAATTAATACATTAGTATAGACTGTCTCCAGTAAGGCAAATATTTGATGCTGAAAGAAACTCAGATATATTTTAGGCAACCATGTTTACCCAGCTGGTTCAAGTGCTTGGTAGGAACAAGGTCACACAGAATTTGAACAAGATGTTATTCTGTAATAAGGGTTCTGGCTACGTGTATCAGAGCCCTCACTAAGTAGCAGGGATGCTAAACATATAATCTAGTCCCAGGAAATAGGATAAGAAGGATTCCTTCAGCAACCAAGCATGAGTCAGCAAGTCCTGTCTATCACTGGGGAAGACCAGGGGAGTAAAAGCTAGTTGTCAAGGTGGGAGATCAATCTTATAGATTAAGTTGAGACTAGAGGCTAGCAAGAAAGATATGAAAGGGTCACAGGAATTCTCAAATTTGGACCTAACAGGTAGGCCTGACTGGTACTAGGAATTCAGGGTGGTTCTTCATGAACTTGGAGTCTTGAGAGGCTCACTGACTATTCATCTTCTTAAGGAAGTGGGACAAAGAAGACTGACATATTTTTGCTCCTGTTAGGACTGGTTCTGGAGCTCTGCTAAGCCACTTAGAAGAACTACTCTTCAGAATCTAGGATAAGCAAAGGTAGAAAGTTTGCAGGGCTGTTGGGTGTTACCAGATGTTGTAATGTATTCATAACCAGTGATTATTATCAGCTTCAAGGGGTCCATGTTATTGGAATTATAAAGGTTTAAATTCTCCCTCAGATTTGAGGCATGTTTCTTCTGTGTAAAGGGAACAATCATTAATGAGGAAAATCGGAATGACTTTAGGGGACACCATCAAAGACTGCCATTTTTCTTTCTACTGTTATAAGCATATCTTTGAAAAAATAATCAAGTATATTAAAGTATCAAAAATAGGATCAGGAAAGAAATAGGATTACACAAAGTGGAAATACAAATATATAGTGACTGAAAAAGTCACATCGTTCCAACATGAGTATGAGAATAAGACTTGGTAAAACACTCTGTAGATTTCTCTGTTTTCAGTCTTTTTTTTAAGCTAAAGATAAAATGCTGTCAGATTAAAACTTGGTTTATTTTAGGAAAATTGACCAAAAGAAATAGACACTATCCTTAAATTAGAGTTTGAAGTTGGAACCACATAAAAAGGTAATCTTTAAATCATCAAGTTGACCCAGCAGAGTAAAATAAAGGCATGGACTATGAGGCAAGCCAGAAGTTTCTCCTTTGTGACTGCCTTTGCTCGTCAGAGCGCTTTCCTTCTTTGACTAGTAGCCCATGGCAGTCCACTGCAACTAAGGAGGTCAGCAATCCAGCAGCCCAAGTTTCACGAAGAATGGACAGAAACATGTAACCTGAAATGACACAGCCGCTGATGCAGCTTGTTGCTCCATTAGCTTATATTTTGAAGTATATCATGTGAGCTGAATTGCAAAGAATAGCATTCGACAGGGTGAAGGGTTGCATATACTACAGAGAAGGCAAGATTCTTGGGGAGGCAAAAGTCTGAAGGACAAGTGCCTTTAGCACCAACTGAAAGTCTATCTGGATAAATGTGACCTCAAAAAACTGGACAGCATAGCCAATCGAGGGAGAGCAAACTAGACAAACTTATTTAGTTGTATTGCTTACTTAGAAATACTCTTCAATGACTTTGATTTGAATAAAGCGGGACTATTTTGTTTATCCTTATTTTTATCTGGGTTCATTTGGGTTGGCATGTCCCAGTTGAAAGAGAACTGCAGGTTCTACTCTTCGTGGCCTCAGGAAACACTGTGGATCACTACAGAATCTGAAGTACTTAATGTATCTGAACCTCAGCTTGTAAATCCATGATACCAATTAAAGAAACTGATTTTTATAGATCAAATGACGTTTGGGATATAAGTAAAAAACAAATATTCTTTATTATCATAATAATCATACCTAGTTTATGCTGGATTCAATACTGTATTTTGCTCATAGAATTAACCCAGGAACTACACATTTATACTCTAGCCTAATTTCCTTATCTTGCAAAACGATATAATCATTTCCTGTATATGTACAATACTGTTGTTTTTATAAATGAGCAAATTATATGAATTCATTTGGGGACATAAACAAATCTTTTATTGATATTTTAATATTCACCTTAACAACATTCATCCCATGCCTGTCATATGACAAGTACTGTGCTGGTCTTTGGGATTAATAGGATGAACTGCATACAGTCACTACATTAAAATCAAAATACATTTCTTCTCTTTTTAATTTACATTATCCCAATGGAAACTTTCTTTGCCCCATTACTTCTAACTATTAACACAGATTTAAGCTCATGTACTTTGAACATTTTCCATATTTCTCCTGGCTTTTAACTTCGATTCTCTCATTGATTTTTAATCTAAGATCAGGGTAGGAGCAGGTCCTTATGACATGGGAGGTATATATATGTATCAGTTCAGTTCAGTTCGATCGCTCAGTCGTGTCTGGTGTCCGAATATTTGCGACCCCATGATTGCAGCACACCAGGCCTCGGTGTCCATCACCAACTCCCAGAGTTCACTCAGACTCACGTCCATAGAGTCAGTGATGCCATCCAGCCATCTCATCCTCAGCCTGTCGTCCTCTTCTCCTCCTGCCTCCAATCCCTACCAGCATCAGAGTCTTTTCCAGTGAGTCAACACTTTGCATGAGGTGGCCAAAGTACTGGAGTTTCAGCTTTCACATCATTCCCTCCAAAGAAATCCCAGGGCTGATTTCCTTCAGAATGCACTGGTTGGATCTCCTTGCAGTCCAAGGGACTCTCAAGAGTCTTCTCCAACACCACAGTTAAAAAGCATCAATTCTTCGGCACTCAGCCTTCTTCACAGTCCAACTCTCACATCCATACATGACTACTGGAAAAACCATAGCCTTGACTAGATGGACCTTTGTTGGCAAAGTAATGTCTCTGCTTTTCAATATGCTATCTAGGTTGGTCATAACTTTTCTTCCAAGGAGTAAGCGTCTTTTAATTTCATGGCTGCAATCACCATCTGCAATGATTTTGGAGCCCCAAAAATAAAGTCTGACACTGTTTCCACTATTTCCTCATCTATTTCCCATGAAGTGATGGGACCGGATGCCATGATCTTCGTTTTCTGAATGTTGAGCTTTAAGCCAAGTGTTTCACTCTCCTCTTTTACTTTCATCAAAAGGCTTTTTAGTTCCTCTTCACTTTCTGCCATAAGGGTGGTGTCATCTGCATATATGAGGTTATTGATATTTCTCCCGGCAATCTTGATTCCAGCTTGTGTTTTTTCCAGTCCAGCGTTTCTCATGATGTACTCTGCATAGAAGTTAAATAAGCCGGGTGATTATATACAGCCTTGATGTACTTCTTTTCCTATTTGGAACCAGTCTGTTGTTCCATGTCCAGTTCTAACTGTTGCTTCCTGACCTGCATACAGATTTCTCAAGAGGCAGGTCAGGTGGTCTGGTATTCCCGTCTCCCTCAGAATTTCCCACAGTTTATTGTGATCCACACAGTCAAAGGCTTTGGCATAGTCAATAAAGCAGAAATAGATGTTTTTCTGGAACTCTCTTGCTTTTTCCATGATCCAGCAGATGTTGGCAATTTGATCTCTGGTTGCTCTGCGTTTTCTAAAACCAGCTTGAACATCAGGAAGTTCACGGTTCACATATTGTTGAAGCCTGGCTTGGAGAATTTTGAGCATTACTTTACTAGCTTGTGAGATGAGTGCAATTGTGCGGTAGTTTGAGCATTCTTTAGCATTGCCTTTCTTTGGGATTGGAATGAAAACTGACCTTTTCCAGTCCTGTGGCCACTGCTGAGTTTTCCAAATTTGCTGGCATATTGAATGCAGCAGTTAACCACTAGACCATTTAGGTATGACCTAAATCAAATCCCTTATGATTATACAGTGGAAGTGAGAAATAGATTTAAGGGCCTAGATCTGATAGATAGAGTGCCTAATGAACTATGGAATGAGGTTCATGACATTGTGTAGGAGAGACGGATCAAGACCATCCCCATGGAAAAGAAATGCAAAAAAGCAAAATGGCTGTCTGGGGAGGCCTAACAAATAGCTGTGAAAAGAAGAGAAGCAAAAAGCAAAGGAGAAAAGGAAACATATAAGCATGTGAATGCAGAGTTCCAAAGAATAGCAAGAAGAGATAAGAAAGCCTTCTTCAGTGATCAATGCAAAGAAATAGAGGAAAACAACAGAATGGGAAAGACTAGAGATCTCTTCAAGAAAATTAGAGATACCAAGGGAACATTTCATGCAAAGATGGGCTCAATAAAGGACAGAAATGGTCTGGACCTAACAGAAGCAGAAGATATTAAGAGGTGGCAAGAATACACAGAAGAACTGTACAAAAAGATCTTCATAACCCGGATAATCACGATGGTGTGATCACTAATCTAGAGCCAGACATCCTGGAATGTGAAGTCAAGTGGGCCTTAGAAAGCATCACTACAAACAAAGCTAGTGGAGGTGATGGAATTCCAGTGGAGCTATTTCAAATCCTGAAAGATATATATGTGTATATATACATATATATATTTTTTTCCAAATTACAGCCCCCTCCAATTGCAGTGCTACCTAATGCCTATAATCCCTGCAACAATAAGAGTTGTTACTTACAATTGTGTTTTCTTCAAGTATGTTTGCAGTTCCAAAAATAGAAAGAGTTGTGATCCTTTCTCTAGAAATACCCTTTCTTTATGGTTAGGATGAATTTTACCTTCTTCACCACACGATGTAGTCTACCCTTATTAATTGCTATTGCAAGAAGTCTTTTTATCTTTTGTCAGGATCATCAAAGGGACTTTATAAATCAAATGAAAGTGATTTCTCCTAAGCAGAAATTTTAAATTATGTTTCATAAAATGAAAGGAAAAAAGTATTATATCCTAAGTTTACAAGAAAGATATGAAATACATATTGTAAATAATTTCAATCCCAAATTCAATAGCTTTACCAAATCTTTCAACCCCTGTCTTATTCCGTTTCTTCTTTAAACTGAGACCTCAAATTAACTTCTCATAGCTGTCTGCAGTATGTCCTGTTCCCTGTGAAAAACCCTGCCAATCTCCTGTAAAGGTTATTTAATAAATATTTTTTACATCCCTTCAGAAAACTTTGCCCTTAAGTTATCATTGAGCTTGTGACCAAATTTTCCAATATAATTCTCAACTGTTTCTTTTTTATTGCTCCTGATTTGGGTGTGTCTTTCATTGTGGTTGGATGAAGAAAATCAAATCAGTAGTAAAGCCACAAATAACCAAGGAAATTTGAGCATATAAAAGAGAAAACAAAATTTGAACAAAATCATGTTTTTTTCATTTATGATTAAAAGTTAGCAATCTTTATTTAAATTATTTCAGCTTACAAAGAGCAAGAATGTGACATTTGCATCTTGAAAAAAATTATTTTGAAAACTTCATAAGTTTTCTGTTTCAAAGTTTAGTGTATATAGCTTTCATTTTAAGAGATTATATTACAAAACCAGTTTATTATAAAAATTTCCTTTAGCATATGACCTGAAACATTGGTTCCTAGGTTTATTTTGCACCTGTTTTATGCCATGATTGAAAGTTCTTATTCGTCATTTTGAACTGCACTAAGTTCAAATCCCTATTCTCAAACCGATATAATGACCATTCTATATCCCTTTATCTTCAAAACATTCCCACTAGGTTCTATATTTTATTACCCTTCACATTTCCCTTAAAATATCTCTAAATGAACCACAGAAGATTCTCCCCTAAATGCTCAGGATCACAGTTTGGGAACAATTACTCCATGTGACTGATTTCTCCCCAAACACTTTGATCATTTAAAAATGTGATGGCCCTTGCCGAGAGCACTAATGAGCTAACTTGGGCATTGTGGTGGGCACACAATGGAGGATAAAAAATGGGCTGGGAGTTGGACGCCCTCTTTATTCATCCAAGGGGAGCATTAGTGAGAGTGTTTTTTTTTTAAATTAATACAATTTTGGCAGCTTCTCTTGATTTGAAAATGAAAAGGTTTTAAGTAGGTGACTAGCAAAGAGGCTTTCTTTTTTCTTAGTTCAGTTCAGTCACTCATTTGTGTCCAACTCTTTGTGACCCCATGGATTGCAGCACACCAGGCCTCCCTGTCCATCACCAACTCCCCAAGTTTACTCAAACTCATGTCCATTGAGTCAGTGATGCCATCCAACCATCTAATCCTCTGTCGTCCCCTTCTCCTCCTGCCTTCAATCTTTACCAGCATCAGGGTCTTTTCAAATGAGTCAGTTCTTGGCATCAGGTGGTCAAAGTATTGGAGTTTCAGCTTCAGCATCAGTCTTTCCAATGAATATTCAGGACTGATTTCCTTTAGGACAGGCTGGTTGGATCTACTTGCTGTCCAAGGGACTCTCAAGAGTCTACTCTAACACCACAATTCCAAAGCATCAATTCTTCAGAGCTCAGCTTTCTTTATGGTTCAACTCTCACGTCCATACATGACTACTGGAAAAACCATAGCCTTGACTAGATGGGCCTTTGTTGGTAATGTCTCTGCTTTTGAATATGCTATCTAGGTTGGTCATAACTTTCTTCCAAGGAATAAGCATCTTTTAATTTCATGGCTGCAGTCACCATCTGCAGTGATTTTGGAACCGCCCCCACCCCCCGCAAAAAAAAAAAAAAAAAAGTCTGACACTGTTTCCATTGTTTCCCCATCTATTTGCCAGGAAGTGATGGGACCAGATACCATGATCTTCGTTTTCTGAATGTTGAGCTTTAAGCCAACTTTTTCACTCTCCTCTTTCACTTTTATCAAGGCTATTTAGTTCTTCTTCACTTTCTGCCATAAGAGTGGTGTCATCTGCATATCTGAAGTCATTGATATTTCTCTCCCGGCAATCTTGATTCCAGCTCGTGTTTCATCCAGTCCAGCATTTCTCACAATGTACTCTACATATAAGTTAAATAAGCAGGGTGACAATATACAACTTTGACATACTCCTTTCCCGATTTGGAACCAGTCTGTTGTTCCATGTCCAGTTACCTGTTGCTTCTTGACCTGCATACAGATTTTCATGAGGCAGGTCATGTGGTCCGGTATTCCCATCTCTTTCAAAATTTTCCAGGTAATTGTGATCTACACAGTCAAAGGCTTTGGCATAGTCAATAAAGCAGAAGTAGATGTTTTTCTGGTACTCTTGCTTTTTCCAATATCCAACATTTGTTGACAGTTTGATGTCTGATTCCTTTTCTAAATCCAGTTTGGACATCTGGAAGTTCATGTTTCACGTACTGTTGAAGCCTGGCTTGGAGAAGTTTGAGCGTTACTTTGCTAGCATGTGAGATGGGTGCAATTTTGTGGTAGTTTGAGCATTCTTTGGCGTTGCCTTTTTTTCTTGGTAGATTTCTGTAAAAAGCAGAAACATGAAAAGCTTTCCTTGAACATCATAGAATCAGAGACCTAATAGCACCTTACCCACTAATAACAACCTCTGGGTTGTTTCTCAGCTTCTTCCACTTAATGTCCAGAAAGATACAAATCTGGTTAATTAATAGCCTGCATGCTTTTTAGGATATGGAGCTAAATACAAATGTAACCATTTCATTCCTTAGCTATTTGTTTTGTTAAGGCCATTTGTCTGTGTAAAATGCTTTCACTGGAGAAGAGAGAATGTGGCCAGAAAGAATAAAAGAGGGGCCACCTCCATTGTTTTCTCCTCTGACCCTGAGTGTCACTCAAGGTGCATTATGGTGTGAGTCTTCCATTGGAAACTCAAGAAAGATCAAAGGGCTAAGGAAGACACTACTTTAAGAAGGCTCTCTTAGGGTTCAATATTATAAGAGTTCTTTTGATAATGACCAACATGTATTGAGTACTTATTACAGCACCTGGTATGTATACCAGGTGCTCTCATATTCACTTTCAAAGTATTAATCTATGTAAGCAACAGTTAGAATTGGACATGGAACAACAGACTGGTTCCAAATAGGAAAAGGAGTACGTGAAGGCTGTATATTGTCACCCTGCTTATTTAACTTATATGCAGAGTACATCATGAAAAACGCTGGGCTGGAAGAAGCACAAGCTGGAATCAAGATCGCCGGGAGAAATATCAATAAACTCAGATATGCAGCTGACACCACCCTTATGGCAGAAAGTGAAGAGGAACTGAAAAGCCTCTTGATGAAAGTGAAAGAGGAGAGTGAAAAAGTTGGCTTAAAGATCAACATTCAGAAAACGAAGATCATGACATCTGGTCCCATCACTTCATGGGAAATAGAAGGGGAAACAGTGGAAGCAGTGTCAGACTTTATTTTGGGGGGCTCCAAAATCACTGCAGATGGTGACTGCAGCCATGAAATTAAAAGACACTTACTCCTTGGAAGAAAAGTTATGACCAACCTAGAGAGCATATTGAAAAGCAGAGACATTACTTTGCCAACAAAGGTCCATCTAGTCAAGGCTATGGTTTTTCCAGTAGTCATGTATGGATGTGAGAGTTGGACTGTGAAGAAGGCTGAGCACCGAAGAACTGATGCTTTTTAACTGTGGTGTTGGAGAAGACTCTTGAGAGTCCCTTGGACTGCAAGGAGATCCAACCAGTCCATTCTGAAGGAAATCAGCCCTGGGATTTCTTTGGAGGGAATGATGCTGAAGCTGAAACTCCAGTACTTTGGCCACCTCATGCGAAGAGTTGACTCATTGGAAAAGACTGACGCTGGGAGGGATTGGGGGCATGAGGAGAAGGGGATGACAGAGGATGAGATGGCTGGATGGCATCACTGACTCGATGGACGTGAGTCTGAGTGAACCCTGGGAGTTGGTGATGGACAGGGAGGCCTGGCGTGCTGCGATTCATGGGGTCACAGAGTCAGACACGATTGAGCGACTGAAATGAACTGAACTGAACTGAATCATCCATAAGTCTATTGGTATAGTCTGTTATATTCCCTGTTTTGTAGATGAGGAAACTAAGACACAGAGATGTTAAATAACTTTCCCTAAATCATGCAGATTAATGGTGAATGCAGGGCTTGAATCCACAAAATTGTTATGTGGTTGTGATTTTGTGACAGTTATTCCAATTGTTCTCTGCTGATTCAGACTTACAGTTCTTTCATATTCAGCTTGTATTCAAGGCTCAGATACACAAGTGGAACTTTTTCATGATATAGATTGAATACCAAGGCTCCTGGTTGGGTATTTATCCAATTTGGTGCGGGAATTCCTGCTTTCTCTCTCTTTCAAGTCTATTTGGGGAAACTTTTAATTTTTCCATGATAATTTATTCTTGTCAGAATTTATTTTTTATCAAAGTTACACAAGCATTTACTACACTAGTGTAGAAAGCTTTTAATTAAACAGCATATCTCTGGTTTCTGCATCTATCTACTCATCAATTTCACTTCCTAGAGGCTACCAATTTTAACAGCTTTAGTTTTTTTGACAAAATTTTTTACATCAACCTTCATGTTTTCAACACTATATGTGATACAGATTTTTCCTGATTTATCTATTTTAGGCATTACAGATTGACTTTGTTATGATGCTTTCTTGAACTCCACACCTTCCTTTCCCTCTCTCTTTTCATTATAGTTCTATCACAATTTTTGTTTCAATCACTAGTTGACCTTATTGTGATTTTCTAAATATCTTCAGCTGAGCTGATAATTACTATTTAATTATCATTCGTTTTCTATTCAGCATTCTTTCATGAAGTTAATAATTTCCTTAGTTTAAATGCTTACATTTTATCATATCTATAGCTAATTTACCCAATAGTGCCAGCAAATCTGTTAAACTCTTACCAATCTTTTTCTCAGACACTGAAACATTAAATATTGTCTACTCCCATTTTTTTTTTCCTGTTTCTTTACAAACGTTCCTTCAGTTTGTACTGAAGTCTGTTGGTCTGATATACATCTGTGAACTTCTGTTTACCATGTTCCTAAGTCTCCAGGCCTTATTTATAATGCCTTCTTATCTATGGTCAAGTATTTCTTTCTTTCTTTCTTTCTTTTTTTTTCAGGGTTTCCCAACAAGAATTTAGTGGAAGCAAATACTGAGCACCTTTCATTTCTGGAGATGTCTTTATGCAGTTCTGATTTTGATTGATAGTTTAACAAGCTGCATAATTCTAGGTTGACAATATTTTCTCCTTAAATTGGGGAAACATCTGTCTAGCCTTCAGTCAGCCAACACCATTCTGATTCCCATACTTTTGTATGTGATGTTTGTCTATTTCCAGTGTTCTATAATTGCATGACCAACCTGTTAATTACTGCTCTGAACACCTGATAGGTTCTTTTAATCAGAAGGCTCATAGTTATTAACTTCTATGATATTTTCTTGTAGTTTATTTTAAAATTTCTTACTATAGTTTTAAAATGTTGGCTTTATCTTTTAGGGTTTTCCTACAAGGTAGATGTTGAACTTCTTAGATTATTTTTTTATTTTTTATTTTTATGATTCAGCTCTTTGTTTTTCTATTTCTTGACTTGTTATTCCTATGCTCTGAGAATTATATTGATTTAATATATTTTTCTAGATTTTTAATTTACAAATGCCTCTCTTTATTAATTTATTTCTGTTTTGATGAATTCTATGTATTTTCTTATCTTTCAATAATATTACCAATAGTATTTTTTAAATTTTATTCCTTTTTGTATTATTTTTGCTTATTTTGGTTTCCTTTTTGTATTTGCTTTTTTAATATTCCTCTTCCATTTTGGGACTTTCCCCAAGACTTTTTCACTAAAGCAGAAGCTATTTTTCTTCAGCACTTAGAATATATTACACATATTTATTTCTCAATAAATAAATGTATAATATAGTGATTATAATTTATTACATGTGTAATTATATACATATTATATAATATCTGATCTATAAGTATAATATATAAAGATAATATATTATGTAGTGTTATATATTATATATTAACTTCTTTTAGCTATTCCTACATGTTCATTTTTTTAAAAGAGGCACTATAATGTCTCTTTTGGAGTTGGTATGTTGGTCTTGTTGACAGTCAGGCTTCTTTGTAATGCATGCTCGTGCATGTTTTTCATTGAGGATGTCTGAGTTTCAGTATCTGAAGGGCTTTAGAACCATTCAGTCTTCAAGAGTAGATTCCTTAAACCTTCTGGGTGAAGGAATACATTCTTTGCTACTGGCATTTCTGGGAGAAAGGTTGAGAATGGGAGCTGAGGGTTCCATTGCTCAGTGTGTAGGCTTTAATTCCCTAGTTTGGAGTATCACACTCTTCTCTTCCCTCTATGATGCCAGGTGATCCTGAGTCAAGACTCTGGAAGCTACCTGATTTAATGTCTTCTCATGTAGGTCTGGGAGTGATCTCTGGATATGAATGAATGAGTGAGCCTGGGAATCCAGCTTTTTCAGTGATGGTTCTTGTAGGCTCTTGATCTTGTCTTTATTTGGCGCTTCCAAATGATGAGCCTTGGGGAGGGAGGGACTTACTGACATTTTTGTCATTAATAACATCAGCTTCTCCTGCTGCAACACTGAAGCTGCAGAATTTTCATTTTACAAGGTAATATACAATGTTTTCATGCACTTTTTATATTCTAAGCATTTTTGAGATACAATATCCACTTTTGCTCATATTTTCATTCACTGTGAATATATTTTTTATCTTTTTACTCTTATTTTAGTACATAGGAGGGATTAAGATGTATGGCCAGTCCACAAGTGTCAACTAGAAATCTACCCTGGCAACTTTACCTCAGCTGGTATATTATTAACATCTAGAGCAGATAGTCACTTTTCAGTTACAGGATATACCAAATACAAATTTGTAGCACTATTTTTGAGTGGATGCTGTAGTTAAGTATATGCACCTTTAATATATTCATCTTCCTGACTTCCAAAACATTGCTATCATTATTTCATCTTAATGCTCAAGATGATTATAAAGATCTTTTATTTGAAATATGATTAAAATAGAATAGACACTTAAGCATAAGTAAAATAGTTGAGTAGAAGTGTAATAAACAAGGATTTCCCTTGTGGTCCAGTCTGTAAGACTCCACATTCCCAGTGCAGAGGGCCTGGGTTTGATTCCGAATCAGGGAACTAGATCTCACAGGCTGCAACTAAAAATCTCCCATGCTGCAACCAAGACATGAGACAGCCAAAAAAAAAAAAAAAAAAAGAAGTGTGATAAACATCAGTGTATATTTTGATCTACAGTGTAATATAATAATGGGCAGACAACAAGCATTTGTTGAGTTTCCACTTTGAAAGGTGGTAGGTTCAGCATTTAAAAGCTTTGGGATCAGTATGCATGGTGTTTTGAACTGAATGAACCTAGATTAATCGAAAGCCTCTGACCCTCACTTAGCTTTCAGTCTTTTCCCACTTGCCTTAGATTTATCATCTATGCAATGAGGGCAATAATCATAATCGCTTCATAGCATGGATAGTGCATAGTATTAAAGTTATTAAACATCACTGGCTATAGAATCCAACTACTTGGGTTTGAATCCCACCTCTGCTACTTAATAGTTGATCTGAAACTCAACTTATTTCAAAACTGAATTTAGATTTTGGTCTTTGAACTGGTGACATGAGATTTAGATTTGTATAATGAGATTTTGGATTTTGAGTGGATGCTATAATAAAATAAGACTCTTTGGAATCATGGGAAGAGATAATGTATTTTGCTTGAGGAAGGGACATGATTTGTTGAGGGCCAGAGGTGGGATTGTGGTAGACAGAATTCTAAGCCTTCAAGAGCCCCACTTCCTGATGTGCATGTCCAGTATAACTAGATTTCTGAGTATTTAAAGCATTTTCTAATGAAATTATTTCAAAATGCCCTAGAAAAAAGTTGGAATTTTTTGAAGATATAAATTATTTTAAAAGAGTTTTTATTTTTTTAATTAATTAATTAATTAATTTATTTATTTATTTATATTTTATTTTTTATTTTTTTTTAAATTTTAAAATCTTTAATTCTTACATGCGTAAGATTTTAAGAGAATGTTAGCTTAATGTTAATTATTCATGTACAAGAAGATATTTACCTATTTACTGGTATACTGGAAGAAGAATTATATAATTGGTATAGCAGAGGTTATACCAACAAGGACCTACCATGTGACAAGCTATATATGTTTTAATTTACTTATTTCTAATGCAATCCTATGAGAAATAACTTCTATATTATGCATATATTGACAAAATAGAGACGCTAGAAGTTAAAACAATATGCCCAGAAGGTAAGTGATAATAGAATATGAATGTGTGTGTGTGTGTGTGTGTGTGTGTGTGTGTGTGAATCACTCAGTCGTGTCTGACTTTTTGCGACTCCATGGACTGTAGCCCATTTGGCTCTTCTGTCTGTGGGATTTCCCAGGCAAGAATACTGGAGTGGGTTGCCATCTCCTTCTCCAGGGGATATTCCCAACCTAAGGGTAAAACCTACATCTCCAGCATTGTAGGCAGATTCTTTAGCATCTAGCCACCAGGGTACCCCCTAATAAAATAGAGAACTCTTCAAAACAATAATCTATATAATTGGGTAATGTTATTTAAAAGCAGAAATATATCTACCTAAATCTATATCCACAGGTTTCCATGGTGACCTAGATGGTAGAAAATCTGCCTGCAATTCAGGAGACCTAGGTTTGATTCCTGGGTCAAGAAGATCCCTTGGAGAAGAGAATGGCAACCCCCTCCAGTATTCTTGCCTGGAGAATTCCATGGACAGAGGAGCCTGGCAGGCTACAGTCCTAGGGTCACAAAGAGTCAGACATGACTGAGGGACTAACAAACACACATATCCACCCTATACCTATTTATATGTTTATCTTCTCAGATTTTTCCTCTGGAAGAGGTATATAAGCCCCAAGCATAGGGCATACAACATAGATCAGGAAATTATTATCCTACTAGTATCTGTTATTTCATTTGTAGGCTAATGAAGGTATCATTTTGAAAGTTCAACCTTATTTCAGTAAAGATAGATGGCAAATCTCCCATAAGAAATTATGGAACTTCATCTAGAAATGACTACTGACTTGGTCTATATTTTGGAAAGAATGGTAAGTATGTTTATAACAAGATATCATAGGGCTAGATATTATACCATTTGAAGGTCATGCTGAATTCAATAAAAAGTAAGACACATGTATCAGATGATGCAAAATGGAGTGGGAGTGACCAATCCCATGACATGTATATTTCATACTATACTAAACTCCATTGATTTAAAGATAAATAAAACATGACTCTTATCCTTAAGAGTTTCTGAACAGCGTGTTTGCTTTCTTTTTTTCATTTTCAAAGAAGTTAGTAGTATGTAATTATTACTGTAATATACTCAAGGTGTGATAAATCATGAGGAAAATTGTTTATTCTGGGAGCTCTGACAGTTATAGCATAGAAACCAGAATAAGAGTTTTGGATGATTATATACATTCTTTATCTATTTTCACCAGAAGCTCCCAGATAATTCCAAATTGAGTTTTTCATAAATACTTTTTCAAACTATTTAAACTTACCTCTTTTTTGACTAGTTCTTTCTTAAGAATATATCTAGGCACATTGTGCTAACTTGAAGGTCAATAAGGAAAACAGAATGAGGGATCTGTCTTTTATGAAAATGTGCTGCCTTTGAGAATATTTTTGGTAGGAAAAAAATGGCAGATTTTTTCTTATAAACCGTATGTTCTTGCATTTCTGATATCTGGAGTCAGTAGCTTGCCAGAAATATTCCCAATCAAAAGCCAGACTAACCCATGAAGGTGTCCAAAGAAGTCTGTTCTGATTACTGAAGATGTTGAACTAGTCCTGACTTCAAACAGTAGATATTTCCACACTTTAGTGGTATATGACAGCTCTATTCATTCCACAATGTCAAATTCTTTGGTTTAGGCCATTGGGTATTTATGCATTTCTGGCTAGGGAAGCAGAGAAACCTAATTTGATTCTCGAGCCAAAGTTTTTAGGCCCTGTTCCTTTGGAACTTGGACTGGAGAATTTTGGCACTGTATAAAGACCAGGACAGAGCAAGTAGTCACACATAACTAACTGACTCAACAGAGCATATTCAGGGAGAAAGATCATGCCTACACATTGGATAACCATCCTCCAAGGCAGACTGACAACACCCTGAATTCAATCACCCTTAAATAAACACACAAGGAAAGCAAGCCTTTAACATACCTTCCGGCACTGCTCTCCAATGCTGCCTGATTAGTTTGAGTGCCATAGGCCAGGCTGCAGATGCAACCATTACTGTTGTTCTTACTTATGTCTGTCTGCTGTCTGCTAACAAGCATTCATATGCTTTGGATCATTAAAGTCACAACCTCCTAAGCCAATCTATTCCTCTCCACGGGTTTGTTGTCGATTGGAAAGAGAGATGCTATTTCTGTTTCATTCTCTATTAGGTCCTCCATTCAGGGTTATTTCTGAGGTCTGAATATCATAGCTTACACCCTTGCCCCCATTGAGCATATAAATTGTGTTCCCATTAAGCTTGTTCTTTTTGCCTGATTTATTTTGTTTTCTGTTGCATGTGCCTTTTCAATGCAAGGCAAGTGATTTGTGCTGGAGCAGCGACAGACAAAAAGTGCTGTAACTTAAGCTATTTCCTGGTGCCATTGCTATCTGTGAGAGATCTGCCGTACTTACACCCTTGCTAAATTTCTTCTGACAGACTCCAGGTGGTCGGGATTTTCACAATCCAACCCATTTCTGTGTTAGAACTTGTCATTTGGGGCTCTGTAAATTCTTCCCTTTCGTCTCCCTGTTGGTAGCACGTTGAGGGTATTTATATATCTACCTGTAGAAGGCCACATGTGTCCACAGGATTATCAGAGGTAGAGAAACATACAGTTTCTCTTTCAGAGAAGGTGCAGAAGACAGATACTGGAGAGTGAGAGAAAGGGAAAATTGTCACTTGTAGTATTATGCAGGCTGCCCATCTAAACCCATCATTGCCTGGCACCTACACACTAAGGGCAAGGATCCAGCCAACTTGTGAGCGGGCACCGTGCCATTTGAGCAGATGGGCATGGAAGTCGGCAGCCAGTAGACCATGTATGTGCATCAGCAGTGGGTGTTGAGGGCACGATTCCCAGAGGAGAATGTCCTAACAGCTGTCTGGCCTGAGCCAACATACTTACGACCAAGGAAAAGTGCCATCCTTCAATCCTGCTGAGTTGGATTAACCTTCAGAACTAAATCTGCTTTTTTTCGGCAGCAGAAGGTGAGTTTAGGGGTCTATGAAAACCTCAAAGAATAACTGAAGGAAGGAAACTGGAAAGATACAGTTATTAGACATTCACTAAAGATGCCAAGGGTATTCATATGCGTGTTTTAAACATTTGACCAAAAGTCCATTAATTCTTGAAAGAACATCGCAGTTATTAAAAGTTCTGCCTCCTACAATGCTTTTACAAGTGATCTTTCCACACAGGCAGAGCATTTATAGTGAGTTAGATAGTACATTCCCATCTTTGCACTACGAAATAATGATGTACAAGGAAAGGTGTCAAAAGACTCTAGAAATCTGACTGTGGGTAAATGTCTTTGTCAAACTTTACATAGCATAGATCAAACTAGATATTACATAGATTACAGTTTTTCAAAGAAGAGAATTTCTTCTTTAGTGATTGAACATATACCTGAAAGAAAAGTAAGAAGGCAACTTCATAATTCAACTTAAGCTCTTCTGGGCAATGAAAGAGACTTATATTTGAGACTGTAAATAAAGCCTGATTCTAATTTGTTGAGAATTTCCAGATAGTTAAATATCATGAAATTAGATATAGGTTGTTTCTGCCCAGCATGGCCAAATGGTGATTTGACGATGATTTGTTTCAGTTAGTTAAAAATTGGTAGGCCATTTTAATAATTTAGACTCTCAATAATTGTTTCTTATTTTTCTTTGTTTTGAGGTGTTTGTGAGATAGTTCTCTTGGTATCGTTTTATACTGTCTTGAATCTTTCTATTTAAATGATAAATTATGACTTGTAATTGTGGAGAAAATAGCAATTTGGTCCAAATGTTCTACAAACCCATCTATATTTTCTTAATCTACTGTCTAAATTCTTTCCTTTTGTTTACACCAACAGAGGAAATACCTCTGTTATGAAGAGTAAAAGAGACAAATAAGTTATTTTACCAGCTAACTTTCTATCTGGCTCTAAAGAATTATCTAATGATTTAGATCTAATACCATTAGACCTAATACCATTAGTAGTATTGTGAGTGAGATAAGATGTCTTTGTGTCTATTTGGCCTTTATTTGCTCATTATATCAATTTAGAAATCCATGACTAAGTATATCTTTGTTGTTGTTCAGTTGCTAAGTAGTGCCCAACTCATTGTGTTCTCACAGACTGCAATATGCTGGGCTCCTCTGTCCTCAACTCTCCCCTGGAGTTTGCTCAAATTCATGTCCGTTGTGTTAGCTATCTAACCATCTCACCCGCGTCTCTGCATCTCCTGCATCAGCAGGCAGATTCTTTACCACTGTGCCACCAGAGAAGCCCTGGCTTAGTATAGATGAAACTATAAAGTAAAAAAAGAAAGTGAACTAAAAATGAAGATGGACATAAGAACCATTCATTGAAGAAAATATAGAAAATTTTATTACCCAGATAACTCTGTGTTTCTTGTTTCTGATAGTTTTTGTCTTACAAGCATATTTGAAGGCTAAAATTATGGAGTGTCCAAGTTCCATGGGAATGCTATTTTTAGAGAGAAATATTCTATTGATGGTGAATGCTATTACTGGAGAGAAATATTCTATTGATGGTGAATGCTACATTGCTTCAGTCATGTCTGACTTTCTGTGACCATATGGACTGTAGCCCTCCAGGCTCCTCTGTCCATGGGCTTTTCCAGGGAAGCATACTGGAGTGGGTTGCCATGCCCTCCCCCAGGGGATCCTCCTTACCCAGGGATTGAACCTGTATCTCTTTCATCTCCCTTATTGGCAGGCAGGTTCTTTACCACTACTATTGACAGTATGCAAAAAGAAATGAGAAAACAGAATTAATAGTATTTAACAATAAACAAGGAAATACATGTAATATATAGTTCATTTATAATTAAACAGGAAGGTAAAAGGCATTTTGATTTTCTTCTTGGTGGTATACACATGTTTGTGACTAAATAAAGGAGAGAAAATATAAAGGAGTAAGAATTATTCCAGCAAACACTTACCTTTGGCTTTCTGAGAAGAATATGTGGCTGAAGCTGGTCTAAACCAGACTTATCCCAGTATTGACAGATTGGTGAGAGCTTCAGGTGGCACAGATGCTGACTAAAGAATATTCAAGAAACGGAAAAAAAAAATCCTGATAAACTTTAATACATCTTACAAATGTTTCTGAATCTTTCTTTCATTTTCTTTTACAGGGGATAAAAGAGATAAGATTGTCAGACTTCTAACTGAAAATCAGTTGAGTTCAGTCACTCAGTCATGTCTGACTCTTTTTGACCCCATGGACTGCAGCACACCAGGCCTCCCTGTTCATCACCATCTCCCAAAGTTCATTCAAACTCATTTCCAATGAGTCGGTGATGTCATCCAACCATCTCATCCTCTGTCGTCCACTTCTTCTCTCGCCTTCAATCCTTCCCAGTATCAGTGTCTTTTCCAATGAGTCAGTACTTAGCATCAGGTGGCCAAAGTATTGGAGTTTCAGTTTTAGCATCAGTCCTTCCGATGAATATTCAGGACTGATTTCCTTTAGGATGTACTGGTTGGATCTCCTTGCAGTCCAAGGCACTCTCAAGAGTCTTCTCCAACACCACAGCTCAAAGCATCAATTCTTCAGCACTCAGCCTTCTTCACAGTCCAACTCTCACATCCATACATGACTATAGGAAAAACCATAGCCTTGACTAGATGGAACTTTGTTGGCAAAGTAAAGTCTCTGCTTTTGAATATGTTCTCTAGGTTGGTCATAAATTTTCTTCTAAGGAGTAAGTGTCTTTTTAATTCCATGGCTGCAGTCACCATCTGCAGTGATTTTGGAGCCCCAACAAAAAATAAAGTCTGCCACTGTTTCCACTTTTCTCCATCTATTTGCCATGAAGTGATGGAACCAGATGCCATGATCTTAGTTTTCTGAATGTTGAGCTTTAAGCCAACTTCTTCACTCTCCTCTTTCACTTTCATAAAGAGTCTCTTTAGTTCCTCTTCACTTTCTGCCATAATGGTGGTGTCATCTGCCTATCTGAGGTTATTGATATTTCTCCTGGCAATCTTGATTCCAGCTTGTGCTTCCTCCAGCCCAGCATTTCTCATGATGTACTCTGCGTATAAGTTAAATAAGCAAAGTGATAATATACAGCCTTGACATACTCTTTTTCCTGTTTGGAACCAGTCTGTTGTTCCATGTCCAGTTCTAACTGTTGCTTCCTGGCCTGCATACAGATTTCTCAAGAGGCAGGTCAGGTGATCTGGTGGTCCCATCTCTTTTCACAGTTTGTGGTGATCCACACAGTCAAAGGCTTTGGCATAGTCAATAAAGCAGAAATAAATGTTTTTCTAGAACTCTCCTGCTTTTTTGATGATCCAGCAGATGTTGGCAATTTGATCTCTGGTTGCTCTGCCTTTTCTAAAACCAGCTTGTACATCTGGAAGTTCATGGTTCATGTATTGTTGAAGCCTGACTTGGAGAATTTTGAGCATTACTTTTACTAACATGTGAGATGAGTGCAATTGTGTGGTAGTCTGAGCATTCTTTGGCATTGCCTTTCTTTGGGATTGGAATGAAAACTGACCTTTTCCAGTCTTGTGGCCACTGCTGAGTTTTCCAAATTTGCTGACATATTGAGTGCAGCACTTTCACAGCATCTTCTTTTAAGATTTAAAATCGCTCAACTGGAATGCCATCAGCTCCACTGGCTTTGTTCATAGTGTTGCTTCCTAATGGCCACTTGACTTCACATTCCAGGATGTCTGGCTCTAGGTGACTGACAATATACAATCAAAAAAGACTTATGGAAAAATAGAAAAAGAAAGGCATTTATGTATGCCTACTATGCTAATTGAATGATATTGTGGGCAGAGGGAAGAAGAGAACCAAACTGTCAAACAATATGCCATGGTACATTAATAACATTAAAACAGAAGATTTGGTTTTTCTACAGTATATTTTATTATCTCTCATGAGGACTATGAAAGATACATTTAGTAAGGGTAGAATAATTATGAGGCATGGACAAATTTTACATGTGCCTACAAATATTTGTAAAGTTAGATGATAAGGTAATGTTCTTATAGCTTAAGTGCCCCTTTTTTTCAAAAGCAATTACCTACCACATATATATGATTGAACACATATAGCCATCACTTGTGTTGACATTTATTATCTCTAAACAATTCAGTTGCCGTAAGTACAAGAAATACTGACTACCTTTCCACATAAACCCACACACACAAAAAAAGTGTCACTAACTTTCCTTAGTTTCTGATTATAGTAGCTTTAGGAAAAAGATTTTGGTGAAACATATGAAGATTTCAACATAAAACTTGGGATACACCAAAAAAATAAAAAGAAGAAAAACTTTTGAGAAACTGTGAAGATAAAAACTAAACTTAACCACAAATTTATTTCTGTTTTTCATCCAAGTATCCAGGGAGGTTGCTAATGGGAGGTATGCCTCAGAAAATGTACATGTCTGTGAAAACATTGGAACAAACTAATGCTTTTATTCAAGTGATTTTATTTCAATTCTAAGCCACAAGCTATAAACTTTCATCAAAAATGGTAATCTATTTAAAATCAGAGCTATGTGGAATGTTTCATGTTTATGTATAACTTTCATAGTAGACCCTCCTACACAAGGAAAATAATATGCTCAAATTCTGTTATTTTTATAGTTTGTGTAATATATCAAGTACTAGTCCCACCTATCAGCTTCATATTTTTAAAATAGATTTTAGAAAAAGGAAGGGAAGAACAAAATGAAAACACTGAAAAAGTGACTTTTTAATTCTTCTGTTTGGAGGAAAAGATATCTGAAAAACTTAATTATAATGCATATTCTAATAAGAACAAAAATAAATTTAAAGGAAAATATGCATTGCACATCTTGAGTACTTAATTTTGCTACTTTGCATTACAGAATTAGAAAGTGGAGTACCTGGGGAGGTTAGAGGAGTGGAAGTAGAGAGAGTGGTGGGTGGTGATAAAGAAGGAAAAACTCATAGACTTGATCTAAAAGAATTTCAGTGATATATTAACTTAATATTGAGTTCAAAAAAATCCAAGTCAAAAGATATTTGTTTTTCAAATTTTTTCAACGGTAGCCCCAAATCATTTCTATTTACTGGAAAAATAAATCAATAGGAAGATGGCATCACTGAAAAACGATGAGGTCTGCTGTTTTTCCTCCTCAAAAGAAGGGTTGCCATCCACACAACTACTATTTATTATGAAAGCTTAGTTTATTATGATGCAGAATACCATGATAGCAAAAACAGTTTATGACATAACCATGTCACCTCGAAAGAAACTGTTAAGTAACATTCTTTAATAAATAGGCCAGAGAAGTATGGAAATTTTAAGGTTTCTTTCTGCTTAAAAGCTAGAAGTGAATTGAGAAGTAGCAATTCATAAAAGTCTCAAATGGGAATTGTAAAATCATATTGAAACAAATATGTCATAATTTAAGAGTATAAGAACAAGCCAAAAAAATCAGGGTAGAACACAAATATGTGATGGGTATACATACATGTTCATTTATGTTTAAAAGGAAGATCTGTATATGATTTAAGATATTTGGAAACAAAAAAGAAAGCAGTCACACATAAAAAAGAATCATATTTTCAGGCTTCCTCAGAAAAAATACTTCTGTAATTCACAGATTAAATAATGTATTAAAAATTTTGTATCAAGCTACTGCTAATATTTTGACTGTTATTTAGGTTTAACAAATTCAGTGATTAGCAATTCTTGCAAAAATGAAAAGGACCTAAGATTAAACAATGGAGCCTAACCTTGCCAGCATTCTGAAACTTATCCAAAAGCAATTTTCAAAACAAGATATAGGGTTTTTTGTTGTCAGGTACTTTTAAAAGCTCTGATATTCTGGAAAAAAAGTTAGGATTGTCCAAAATAAAGTATGTGCTTTATTTGCAACACTAGTAAGATATTTTTTCGTAATGTCAACAAACAAGTACATTTTAAGCACTCATTATTAGAAATTACTGGCATATGACTATACTAAACATGAAATGTTTGTTGGCTAAAATGAATGGCTCATAAAAACATCTGTGGAAAAGAATAAAAATTATGTATTTATGGCTTCCCCAGTGACTCAGCAGTAAGGAATTCGACTGCAATGCAGGAAATGCAGGTTCGATTCCTGAATTGGGAATATCCCCTGGAGATGACTTTTCCCTGGTGGCTCAGACAGTAAAGCGTCTGCCTACAATGTGGGAGACCTGGGTTCGACCCCTGGGTCAGGAAGATTCCCTGGAGAAGGAAAGGCAACCCACTCCAGTACTCTTGCCTGGAAAATCCCATGGACAGAGGAGCCTGGTAGGCTACAGTCTGTGGGGTCGCAAAGAGTCGGACACGACTGAGCAACTTCACTTTCACTTTCTTTCCTGGAGATGAGCATGGCAACCCACTCCAGTTTTCTTGCTCGGAGAATCCAATGAACAGTGGAGTCTGTCATGCTACAGTCCGTAGAGTCACAGAGTCGGATATGACTAAAGCAACTGAGTATGCACGGACACGTGTATGTGTGTGTATCTGAATCACTTTGCTGTAGAGCAGATAAGCAGAAAAACATAACACGGTAAATAATCTACATTTCACTACAAAAAGTCTAATGTTTTAAGTGGTAATCTTTCTTAAGAGGTCATCCCTTAAAATTTAAAAAAATTATCAGATACTATTATATTAAGAAATTATTAATAAATAATTCTGTAAACTGTAAGATTTTCTGTTGTTTATGCTATGACTTAGAAGAATCCTGTTTTTTCCCTTCAAACTTACCTCATGAGAATGCGATTGACCTCAAATTTTCTTTACAATTATTATTTCAATTACGTATGTCACAGAAAGACAGTTCTTTTGAAACATTCTAAGTTTTTCAGATATCCATACAAGACAACTGAGCAATTTTGGATCAAGAATTTCCTAAATCATAAGTCTCCGTCAGCATAATCTGATTGGCATAATAGCATATTTCTGTACCTAATACTTAACTGAGAAAGACATTAAACCAAAAGACAGGTGATGAAAGTTTTCTTTTCTTCCATATCTTTGTAACTTGGTTGAATATGATAGATTGGCTAGCTTATTGATTTAGGAATGATCAGCAATATTACTTCCCCCCGAGGAATATTAACATGTTTCCTAACAGATTCAAAATCTGATTTCTAGCTTCCTGTGTAAACGTGCACAAATTTATAGGTTTAGGTCTCCTCAAATTTCTACCTTACGAATATCCACTTATGCACACAGGGGATCTCTGTGGTTCCCCAAAAATTTAGTTACTGTTTTTATACATAAACATTTATATTGCTGGAAAAAAAGTAAAGTGCAATAACTAAGGGCTGAAGTCCACATTAAAATATCACCTATGCTTTCACTAGCTGTGGATTTAAAGTTCCCTAAAAGGTCTGTGTTTATCTTTTTAAAATACATGTCTCTGATCTCTTAATTCTGGGGAATAATTATTTTAGTATATTCAAAAACACTTTTAACAATGCCTAGCAAATAATAGGTACTTAATAAATGTTGGCAGGCAGTATTGTATCATATCTCAAGTTGAATTCTTGTTTATACCATGGAACCAAAGGTTTCCCTCAAAGGTGGTATGTGCTCAGTAACTGGTCATTTCTGATCAAATTTCTTTCTATTAAAATTTGTTTCCCAAGCTTCAGTCATTCACTAATTGTATTTGTGGGTTTTTTTTTTCCCCACATTTCATTTACTTAAATAAGAAAACTCCTTCTATCCCAGAATTCTCCCGCCATTGTAAGTTGAGTATAGGACATGAATACTAAATTCCCAGTATAATGAGTAATAATTAAAAGTACTAAATTATAAACATATAGTCACATAAAATAAACTCCTAGTTCTTTAAGAGGCTTAAATCTCAAGCCTCTATGTATATATATTTGCATACATCCTCCTGTTGAAAAGCTGAAGTATCAAAGAATAACAGATATGAAGTTTTGGTTCTAGGATTTCCCCCATTAACTGCTATTCTGTTCACAGTTTTCTTATGCAGAAGATCTTTCATTTCAACACTAACTAACCATCAATTATGGTTATCTTACTTAGGGTAATGCTAACAAATATAAAATTATCTAAAATATGTCATGGCTCCACAAAATGGAAATTTATTCCTCACTATTTAAAAGTTCAAAGGACATTTCCTACCTGAACTTTCTGTTCTCACTACAACTTTTCTCTTAATATAAAATTATTCCAAAATAAAGTTTACTAAATAAGAGAGACTGAGTTTTCCTGAACTATGCTGGGTTTTCTTGACCTGGTGATTCAGCATTCTCCCATCTTGCATTTTTATTCTCCCATAAGGCCTCGGTCGATGTTTATTCCCAGCTAGTACCCCAAGAAAGAGAGTGTGGTGGGGGGGGGGCACTCACTGATCAATAGCCTTGAAAGGGAAGTGGTTCTCACTGTTTCTACTCATTTGTTTTTGGTCTAAACTACTCACATGGACACTCAGCTGTAAAGGAAGCTGAGTAATGCAGTCTGGAAATGTGCCCTGGAAGGAGAGGACAGAATCTGGTGAGAGACTTCCAGATTCTTCCTCCATCCATATATCAATTTGCACCTGTCTTCCAACACTTAGGAATAAACTCACACACCTCCTCAAAGGAGACAACCAAAAGCCTCATTTAGTTACTGCCTTAAACTCCAACTCCAGAATCTCTGGTGGTAAACAGCTTTCTGTATCAGGTCCACATTTTCACCAGGGGATTAAGAATGTCAAACTAGAAAAATAAGCTCTCCATCCTGTTTTCTCCATCATATCTAACAGACAATGTTAGGGCAAGAAATTGATACCTGAAAATAAGCAAAAAACAAAAATCCTCTCATTTATAAAGGAAAGAATGGTAAACAACCAACAGTCACCAGATGCAAGTGATGATTAGCCCTCCTGGTCAGGTCCTGTGAGACCAGTCCAGGCAGTAGCAACAGTTACTGGCTCTTCTTTCTAGAATTTCCCATACCATTGTTCTCCAGGGTTTCTGGCTGGGCTTTCTGGAGTCTCTTCCTTCTCCATCATCCTTCATGGACACCGCATCTGAAGAAGACATAGAAGAGAATGGCCTCCTTGAAGGCTGTACTGCCTTCATAATTGCTTTTGTGGAGCAAATATGGAAATCAGGGATTGAATAGAATCACATGGTCTTTATATCAGGCTCTTTGTTTCTTTGGGAATACAATTCCCTCAGAATCTTACCAGACCACCTTACCTGCCTCCTGCGAAACCTGTATGCAGGGCAAGAAACAACAGAACCGGACATGGAACAGCAGACTGTTTCCAAATTGGGAAAGGAGTACGTCAAGGCTGTATATCATCACCCTGCTTATTTAACTTATATGCAGAGGACATCATGCAGAATTCCAAGCTGAATGAAGCACAAGCTGGAATAAAGATTGCCAGGAGAAATATCAGTAACTTCAGATATGCAGATGACACCACCCTTATGGCAGAAAGCAAAGAAGAACTAAAGAACCTCTTGATGAAGGTGAAAGAGGAGAGTGAAAAAGCCGGCTTAAAGCTCAACATCCAGAAAACTAAGATCATGGCATCCAGTCCCATCACTTCATGGAAAATGGATGGGGAAACAGTGGAAACAGTGACAGACTTTATTTTCTTCGGCTCCAAAATCACTGCCTATGGTGACTGCAGCCATGAAATGAAAAGATGATTGCTCCTTGGAAGAAAGCCATCATCAACCTAAACAATATATTAAAAAGTAGAAACATTACTTTGCTGACAGAAGTCTGTATAGTTAAAGCTATGTTTTTTCTAGTACTCATGTAAAGATGTGAGAGTTGGGCCATAAAGAACTGATGCTTTCGAACTGTGGTATTGGAGAAGACTCTTGAGACTCCCTTGGACTGCAAAGAGATCAAACCAGTCAATCCTAAAGGAAATCATTCATGAATATTCATGGAAGGACTGATGCTGAAGCTGAAGCTCCAATACTTTAGTCACCTGTTGTGAAGAGCTGACTCTTTAGAAAAGACACTGATGCTGGGAAAGATTGAATGCAGGACGAGAAGCGGTGGTCAGAGGACGAGATGGTTGGATGGCATCACTGATTCAATGGACATGAGATTGAGCAAGCTCCAGGAGATGGTGAAGGACAGGGAAGCCTGGCGTTCTGCAGTTCTGGGGTTACAGAGTCTGACATGACTGAGCAACTGAACAACAACCCCACCACAATCTTAGCTGGGACTAAATTGATCTTTTCAGTCTGTTTTATGTGCTGGTAAACAGAGCCAAAATCATCCAAAATTATTTTCTACATGTAGTGCCTAATTTAAAGATTCCTTACTCTCATGTCTCTCTCTCTTTCTCTTCAATTTCTGTCTCTTTCTTTCTCTTCCTACTGATTTGCCCCACCACCTTCTCTTCTTTATGCAAAGTACTGGAAAATCCCTTTATAGTGAAATCATGCTATTAATGAGAGCTTTCATTTAAAATTTAAAATATGATTTTTAATTATAAATTCCTTTTTTTTTTTACTATAGAATCTGTCTATGATACTTCTTCAGGAGAAAAGATAAGGCATTTAAAGAAAATTTGTTCTGAAAACACTTACTGTGTGTTTTGTATATTTATATATATATGGATAATGGTGGAAGACATGGACATTAATAGCACATTAACTCTGAAGAAGCTAAGTTTATAAACACACAGCATAAATACAAATTTTTCAATATTAAGTATTTTGTCCCAGTTACTTCTACAGCATTGCAGATCCCTCTGAAACATAGAGGTGTAAAACAATTATTATTATTATTTTTTTTTTTTTTGGCTGATGGAATCTGGTCAAAAATTCAGATAAAGCACAATAGGAGTAGCTACTGCAGTGTTTGATATCTCTACTGAGAAGGCCTGAAAGCTGTGGGGATTCAATGCCTAGAAGAAGGAATCATGAAGGTATTTTTTGTTCACTTGGTCAGTGGCTGATATTGGCTGTCTGCTGGAAACTCACCTAGTCTGTCAGCTAGAAAACTGGTCTCTCTGAATGGGTCAATTTGGGATTCCTCTCAACATGGTGACTTTTTGTTTTTCTTTTTTAACAAAAAACAGCAAATGTATTATTCAGTATCCAGTATCACACCGCGACACCACCTAGAGACCTCACCTTCCCTCCTTACCTGTCCCCAAGGGTACACCCGAAATGGAAAAAATAAAAGTAAACCCAGATCTCAGCTCCTCCTCTGGAAGAAAGGGTGTTGGCCTTGGGAGCCCCTTTCTGCAGGTCCCAGCAGGCAGGAGAGCAGATCCTTCCTATGCCCAGAGAACTGGGCTCCAGCCTTCAACAACAGAAAGAACGTTCAAACAGGAGCAGAGCCGTTTCTGCAGAGGAGGATGATTTGGGAGGGTTCCGAGAGAACAAACGGGGAGTGAGTGGTATTTTTATACTCTAATATTTGGAGTCATATATGTCACTTCTGCCATGTATTCTGGTTAAAGCATGTATAAAGATCCACCCAAGTTCAAAATGAAACAGCATACACCCCACCATTTGATAGGAAGGATATCAAGGTCAAAGGGTAAGGAGACCACATGGAATATGAGATATCATTGCAGCCAGCCATCTTTGAGTACACCTTTTATCCAAATTAGTTAATGTCCAAAATATTTACTTCCCATTTAAATTTACTTTATTCACCTTTTGAATGAATTTGAATATGCTGATTTTCATGTGCACTGTTATAAAATTATGCTCTTTTATTTAAAGTTTTTTAATATAAATTTTATAATTGTTATCAAATGTCACTATTTTTTCAGATATCCCGGCACAGAAGAAATCATTCACAGCATGTCTTGAAAGATGTCATTCCTCCATTGGAACAATTGGTAAGTATTTCACTTCAGTACTGTATTATTTTTCTACTGTCAACAAAATAAATTACCTCAGAACTCAGCAACTTAGGACAGCATATACCTCACGTTCCTTTCGGTCTGAAATTTGGGCATAAGCTAGCAGGGTCCTGTGGCTCAGAGTCTTTCAAAAGTTTTCCCTCAAAGTTTAAGCTAAAATTGTGGTAGCATCTGAAGGCTTGAATGGGGAAGAATCTGTTTTGAAGCTCGAGCACACGGCTGTTGGCACGATTCATTCCTTTGAGGCCTTTGGCCAGAGGCTTCTCTTCCTTCCTTGCCACTTGCGTGTTTGCTTTCTTCTTAAAAGCACGCCAGCTTAGAAGGCAAGAGAATCTGTTGCGTGCACTCAGTCACTTCAGTCACGTCTGACTCTTTGTGACCCCCACAGGCGACAGCCCACCAGGCTCTTCTGTCCAGGAGAGTTTCCCAGCAAGAATATTAGAGTGCGTCGCCATGCTGTCCTCCAGGAGATCTTTCTGATGCAGAGATTGAACCCAAGTCTCCTGCATTGCAGGCAGATTCTTTACCACTTGAGCCTCAGGGAAGCACCATACAGTCTGTTAGTAAGGTGAAAAATAGAATCTTTTGCAACCTAATCATAGAAGTGATATCCCATCAGTTTTGCTACATTCTCTTGGTCACTAAATTCAGTCTATACTTAAGGAGGAGGGATTACAGAGGAGTGTGAGTAACAGGTGGTAGTGGTGATTTAGTTACTAGGTTGTGTCCCACTCTTTGTGACCCTATGGACCATAGACTTCCAGGCTCCTCTGTCCACAGGATTTCCCAGGCAAGAATACTGGAGTGGATTGCCATTTCCTTCTCCAGTGAAGTAAAGGTTCAATTCAGTTCAGTTCAGTTCAGTCGCTCAGTCGTGTCCGACTCTTTGCGACCCCAAGAATTGCAGCACGCCAGGCCTCCCTGTCTATCACCAACTCCCGGAGTACACTCAGACTCACGTCCATCGAGTTGGTGATGCCATCCAGCCATCTCATCCTCTGTCATCCCCTTCTCCTCCTGCCCCCAATCCCTCCCAGCATCAGAGTCTTTTCCAATGAGTCAACTCTTCGCATGAGGTGGCCAAAGGACTGGAGTTTCAGCTTTAGCATCATTCCTTCCAAAGAAATCCCAGGGCTGATCTCCTTCAGAATGGACTGGTTGGATCTCCTTGCAGTCCAAGGGACTCTCAAGAGTCTTCTCCAACACCACAGTTCAAAAGCATCAATTCTTCAGTGATCAGCCTTCTTCACAGTCCAACTCTCACATCCATACATGACTACTGGAAAAACCATAGCCTTGACTAGATGGACTTTAGTCGACAAAGTAATGTCTCTGCTTTTGAATATGCTATCTAGGTTGGTCATAACTTTTCTTCCAAGGAGTAAGCGTCTTTTAATTTCATGGCGGCAGTCACCATCTGCAGTGATTTTGAAGGCCAAAAAGTAAAGTCTGACACTGTTTCCACTGTTTCTCCATCTATTTCCCATGAAGTGATGGGACCAGATGCCATGATCTTCATTTTCTGAATGTTGAGCTTTAAGTCAACTTTTTCACTCTCCTCTTTCACTTTCATCAAGAGGCTTTTTAGCTCCTCTTCACTTTCTGCCATAAGGGTGGTGTCATCTGCATATCTGAGGTTATTGATATTTCTCCTGGCAATCTTGATTCCAGCCTGTGTTTCTTCCATTCCAGTGTTTCTCATGATGTACTCTGCATAGAAGTTAAATAAGCAGGGTGACAATATACAGCCTTGATGTACTCCTTTTCCTATTTGGAACCAGTCTGTTGTTCCATGTCCAGTTCTAACTGTTGCTTCCTGACCTGCATACAGATTTCGCAAGAGGCAGGTCAGGTGGTCTGGTATTCCCATCACTTTCAGAATTTTCCACAGTTTATTGTGATCCACACAGTCAAAGGCTTTGGCATAGTCAAGAAAGCAGAAATAGATGTTTTTCTGGAACTCTCTTGCTTTTTCGTTGATCCAGCGGATGTTGGCAATTTGATCTCTGGTTCCTCTGCCTTTTCTAAAAGCAGCTTGAACATCAGGAAGTTCACAGTTCACGTATTGCTGAAGCCTGGCTTGGAGAATTTTGAGCATTACTTTACTAACGTGTGAGATGAGTGCAATTGTGTGGTAGTTTGAGCATTCTTTGGCATTGCCTTTCTTTGGGATTGGAATGAAAACTGACCTTTTCCAGTCCTGTGGCCACTACTGAGTTTTCCAAATTTGCTGGCATATTGAGTGCAGCACTTTCACAGCATCATCTTTCAATATTTAAAATAGCTCAACTGGAATTCCATCACCTCCACTAGCTTTGTTCGTAGTGATGCTTTCTAAGGCCCACTTGACTTCACATGCCAGGATGTCTGGAGCTAGATGAGTGATCACACCATCGTGATTATCCGGGTCATGAAGACTTTTTTGTACAATTCTTCTGTGTATTCTTGCCACCTCTTCTTAATATCTTCTGCTTCTGTTAGGTCCAGACCATTTCTGTCCTTTATTGAGCCCATCTTTGCATGAAATGTTCCCTTGGTATCTCTAATTTTCTTGAAGAGATCTCTAGTCTTTCCCATTCTGTTCTTTTCCTCTATTTCTTTGCATTGATTGCTGAAGAAGACTTTCTTATCTCTTCTTGCTATTCTTTGGAACTCTGCATTCAGATGCTTATATCTTTCCTTTCCTCCTTCGCTTTTCGCTTCTCTTCTCTTCAGAGCTATTTGTAAGGCTTCCCCAGACAGCCAGTTTGCTTTTTTGCATTTCTTTTCCATGGGGATGGTCTTGATCCCTGTCTCCTGTACAATGTCATGAACCTCATTCCATAGTTCATTCATCAGGCACTCTATCTATCAGATCTAGTCCCTTAAATCTATTGCTCACTTCCACTGTATAATCCTAAAGGATTTGATTTAGGTCATACCTGAATGGTCTAGTGGTTTTCCCTGCTTTCTTCAATTTCAGTCTGAATTTGGTAACAAGGAGTTCATGATCTCAGCCACAGTCAGCTCCCGGTCTTTTTTTTTGTTGACTGTATAGAGCTTCTCCATCTTTGGCTGCAGAGAATATAATCATCTGATTTCGGTGTTGACCATCTGGTGATGGCCATGTGTAGAGTCTTCTCTTATGTTGTTGGAAGAGAGTGTTTGCTATGAGCAGTGCATTTTCTTGGCAAAACTCTATTAGTCTTTGCCCTGCTTCATTTCGCATTCCAAGGCCAAATTTGCCTGCTACTCCAGGTGTTTCTTGACTTCCTACTTTTGCATTCCAGTCCCCTGTAATGAAAATGACATCTTTTTGGGGGTGTTAGTTCTAAAAGGTCTTGTAGGTTTTCAAAGAACCATTCAACTTCAGCTTCTTCAGCATTATTGGTTGGGGCATAGACTTGCATTACTGTGATATTGAATGGTTTGCCTTGGAAACGAACAGAGATCACTCTGTCACTTTTGAGATTGCATCCAAGTACTGCATTTCAGACTCTTTTGTTGACCATGATGGCTACTCCATTTTTTCTGAGGAATTCCTGCCTGCAGTAGTAGATAATGGTCATCTGAGTTAAATTCACCCATTCCAGTCCATTTTAGTTCACTGATTCCTAGAATGTCGCTGTTCACTCTTGCCATCTCTTGTTTGACCACTTCCCATTTGCCTTGATTCATGGATCTGACATTGGCTTATCAGGCACTTACTGTGAATTTTGACATTTTTAAGGAAAAATTAATCCCTTATCTGTAGATTCTAAGAGTGAGAGCAAGTTTTTTTTTAATCTTCTTGTTGTTTATCATTGTATCCTAATGACAATTAAGAGTGTCTCAAACATCCTACAAAACATAAAAAAATGATGTAGATATAAATAACTTATAGATGTCTTAGAGATATCTTCAATTCAGTTCAGTTCAGTTGCTCAGTCATGTCTGACTCTTTGTGACGCCTTAAACCACAGCACGCCAGGCCTCCCTGTCCATCACCAACTTCCAGAGTCCACTCAGACCTATGTCCATTGAGTCGGTGATGCCATCCAGCCATCTTATCCTCTGTAGTCCTCTTCTTCTCCTGCCCTCAATCTTTCTTCGCATCAGGTGGCCAAAGTATTGGAGTTTCAGCTTCAAAATCAGTCCTTCCAATGAACACCCAGGACTGATCTCCTTCAGAGTGGACTGGGTGGATCTCCTTGCAGTCCAAGGGACTCTCAAGAGTCTTCTCCAACACCACAGTTCAAAAGCATCAATTCTTAGTGCTCAGCTTTCTTTATAGTCCAACCCTCCATCTATACATGACCACAGGAAAAACCACAGCTTTGACTAGATGGACCTTTGTTGACAAGTAATGTCTCTGCTTTTTAATATGCTAAGTTGGTCATAACTTTTCTTCCAAGGAGCAAGCGTCTTTTAATTTCATGGCTGTAGTCACCATCTGCAGTGATTTTGGAGCCCAGAAAAATAAAGTCAGCCACTGTTTTCACTGTTACCCCATCATGGGGTCACATTACTTCATTTGCCATGAAGTAATGGGACCGGATTCCATGATCTTAGTTTTCTGAATGTTGAGCTTTTTTTTTTCAATATGAATTTATTTATTCTAATTGGAGGTTAATTACTTTACAATATTGTATTGGTTTTGCCATACATCAACATGAATCCGCCACAGGTATACACGTGTTCCCCATCCTGAACACCCCTCTCTCCTTCCTCCATATACCATCCCCCTGGGTCGTCCCAGTGCACCAGCCCCAAGCATCCAAGTATCATTCATCGAACCTGTACTGGCGATTTGTTTCATATATGATATTATACATGTTTCAATGTCATTCTCCCAAATCATCCTACCCTCTCCCTCTCCCACAGAGTCCAAAAGACTGTTCTATACGTCTGTGTCTCTTTTGCTGTCTCACATACAGGGTTATCATTACCATCTTTCTAAATTCCAAAAATATATGCATTAGTATACTGTATTGGTTTTTTCTTTCTGGCTTACTTGAATGTTAAGCTTTAAGTCAACTTTTTTACTCTCCTCTTTCACTTTCATCAAGATGCTCTTTAGTTCTTCTTCACTTTCTGCCATAAGGGTGGTGTCATCTGCATATCTGAGGTTATTGATATTTCTCCCAGCAATCTTGATTCCCGCTTGTGCTTCTCCAGCCCAGCATTTCTAATGAGGTACTCTACATATAAGTTAAGTAAGCAGGGTGACAATATACAGCCTTGATGTAATCCTTAAAAACACATAAACACAAACTTTTTGATATGTAACTCTCTTTTTATTAATGATCTCCTTTTTGATAAATACAATGCCCCCTTTCTCCTTGCTTATTCTTCTTGTACTTCGTATTAGTCAACATGCTTCCAGTTTAAAATGATTTTTTTTCTTGGCTCAGTTCTATGATTCCTTCACTTGGCATGTTTTAGGTCACTTATGTCCACTCTAGTAATTGCTTCGTTATTCTGTTTTACTTAAGAATAAAAAATTCTTTAAATTATTTTCTACCTTAATGTCCCTAATTTCTCCCCTCCTTTTACTTGTTGCAGCAACTCCATTTAGGCGTTTATCCCAACCACTCACCTCTTAACAAGGTCGTCTGTTACTTTCATGTTACTAAAGTTCGTACCAACATGGGCACATGTTGGTAAAGTTTTGGTTTTCTCCTTAGAACATCTATCTCAGAATTTAATCCAATTAATAACTTTTTGGAAACATTTTCCTCACATGACTACCAGGAAATTGCTGTCTTTTGGATATCCAAATAATTAAGTGGCCACTGACTTTCCATCTCCTTTTCTGGTTCTCATTCATCTTGGAGATCAACTCTAACCTTTTCTTCTTTCTGTCTACATTTATTCACTAAGAAATCTCATTTCAATGTTGTTGTTTCATATACTATGTTATACTAACCACTTCTAATATTCAGTCTTCAGGATTTCCCTTGTCGTTGCCCTAAACTACAATACTGTACATTGTGGCATTTTCATTTATATATCTATATCTCAAATTTAACCTCCAAAAGTAATTCTGATTTCCCTCCAGACCTGCTTCTCACAGTCTTTTCCATTTCACAGGTTGTAACTCCATTCTTCTAGGTCCTACAGTCAAAACTGTTAGTCATCGTTGACTTTTGTTTATTTCATTACATAAACTAAAACACCAAAGAACCCCATTTACTCTGTCTTTAAAATCCACCTAGAATCATTTCACTTTCTCCCACCTTTATGCTATGTCATTCATCTCCTAGTTTATTAAGTGTGTATGCTTTAGTTGCTCGGTTATGTCCGACTCTTTGAGACCCCATGAACCGTAGCCCACCAAGCTTCTCTATCCATGGAATTTTCCAGGCAAGAATACTGGAGTGGGTTGCATTTCCTTCTCCAAGGGGATTTTCCCAACCCATGGATCGAACCTCAGCCTCCTGCATTGCTGGCAGATTCTTTACTGCCTGAGCTACCAGAGAAGACTTTGGGCTTCCCTGGTGGCTCATATGGTAACGTTTATTATAACGCCTTCCTAATAGCTTTCACTCTTGCTTTCTATTTTTTTTAATTTTTGATACAACAGCTAGCGTGAGATTGTTAAAATGTAAGTTAGTTGATGTCACGCTTTGGCTCAAATACCTCTCTGATTTCGGTGTCTCCAGGGTAAAACCTGAAAGAGATGAAGTTACTTTCCAGCTTCTACAGGACCCAGCCATCTCTGTGCTTCACCTTTTCCTCTCTTCTCCCGACACTCTGCTCCAGCCAAGATGACCTCTTTCCTTTTTCCTTAGGGCCATTTCACCTGCTCTTTGTTCTGTCTGGTACAGAATAGTTCATTTGGCACCCAGAAATTTGTAAGCCTTTTTCCTTCCTTTTCATTGCATCTCTATTCAAATATCACCTTTTAAAATAGCTCTTCTCTAGTCTCCCCTGAATACAAATGAACGAATTAAGACAACCACCATTTCTGTCCACACTCCTTTTCTCTTACCCTAATTTAATTTTCTCCATACAACTTATCACCATGTGGCATACTCTGCATTTTCTTTTTGTTTGTCGTCTCCTTAGAGTGTTCTGTGGGAGCAGGCCTGTTGTCGCCTATGTTTAGATCTTGATTCCCATGATTATAATAACTGTAAGAACGTAATAAAATTTCAGTAAATGTGTGTTAACTGAATGCACAAATGAGATAGTTATGAGATAAATGAGATAGTTAATGACGTTTTTTTTTTTTTTTACTTCCAGGCTTATAATACACCAATGCATACTTGTGTATTTTCTCTTCATTATCTCATCATATATCTTGAAATGTTACTTAGTCATTTGTTCTAGTATATCTTAGGTCACTCTAGATGTGAAATATTTCAAGTTGAACCCATCATCACCTTCTTCTCAAATTCAGTTCTATTTCCATTGACCCTACCATTATTTTTATGCTTACTTAAAAGAACAAGTTACCTCTTTTTAATAGAGAAGACACTTTTAAAATTTTTGTTCACATTTAATTTTAATTTTTTTTTAGTTTATATTGGAGTGTAGTTGATTAACAATGTTGTATTAGCTTCAAGTGTATAGCAAAATGATTCAGGTATATCTATATATTCTTTTTCAAATTATTTTTCCATTTAGGTTACTGCAGAACATTAATCAGCATTCCCTGTACTATATATATATAGAAGGTCCTTGTTAATTATCTAGTTTATATATAGTAGTGTGTACATGGGGCTTCCCAGGTCGTGCTAGTGGTAAAGAACCCTTCTGGCAATGCAGGAGACGTAAGAGACTGGGTTCCATCCCTGGGTCAGGAAGATCCCCTGGAGAAGTGCACGGCAACCTATTCCAGTATTCTAGCCTAGATAATCCTATGGACAGAGGCTATACAGTCCCTAGGGTTGTAAAGAGTCGAACACAGCTGAGGCGATTTAGCACACACACAGTGTGTACATGTTAATCCCAAATTCCTAATCTACCATATCCCTGTTAGTAGTGAACATTTATCTAGGCTGAGAACACGTTTTCTCTGGATCCTTTATTTACTCTACGACCCTTCATGTAAGTCAACATTTTCTGAAGTGTTTTCTCCAGAGTGGGTATGATGTTCTCACCTTTTTTCCATATGTGCAGGCACGTGTTCCCCAGGCCTTTCAGTGCTCTGGCCTCACCCCACTGTATTCCACCACACCTCTCCCACTGATTCTGCAGTAATTCCACACCAGCCTTCTTTAAATAGAAGCTTCATTATTTCATTCTCCTAGTCACAACTTGCAGCAGCTTCTTATTTTCTATAGCATCAAGTCTATAGACTTTCTCACAGCCCTGATTTACCTTATTTATTATCTACTGCCAAATACATACCCTCAAGCCAGCAATAGTAACATGATTAAGACATGACTCTTACCCTGAAAGAGCTCGGATTTTCTGTAACAATTATAGTTCCTTCATCTCAACACTCTTTTGTGTTGTCCACTCTTATTTCATGGGTAATAGACTTGTTCCATGGCTAGACTATAAATGCTTTTTAGTTAGGGGTCATGACTTGTATTTTCTTTATTATATCATACTTCCCCTTACATTGTTTCTGGCACTAGTGTTTGTTTGTAAAAGACACACATGTCCATTGGTTTAATAAGATATTAAAGATTTATTAAAATAATATCATTGATTTCAGAGATTAATACATATATGACTGCTAATCATAGTGAAAGAGATTTTTTAAATTTAATTAGATATAACAATATCTTGTTTTCAAAATTGACCACTTAGGTTTCAACTTAGAGAACATTTTCCCTGGAAAGTATTTCTTTGATTCCTCAACTTTGAATCAGGTAGCCCTTCTTGATTCTGCCTTTCTGAGGCAGCTTTCCCTGCCTCTGTCTCTAAATTGACTCTATCTCTGATCACATTGAAATTGCCTGTTTCCTTTTATATCTCTCTTACTGCGCTGTAAGGTATTTGAGGGGAGAGCTATGCTTCACTCACTGTTTTATTATTAAAACTTCATGGAACGCCTGGCACAGTATAGCTGTACAGTGAATAGAAAAGTAATGGTGTTTCTTTTGTATACATTTGCCTTACAGAACAAATAAAGTGCATATAAATAAAATGCTTTATTTTAAGTATAGCACATGCAAATGTCTCTCTGAAGTGTTTGATGAAACATGGCAAAAGTTAAACTGAAAATGAAGCTATATGAGTGTGTGTATGTAATATAAATATGTATGAAATTATATGTAATTTTATATGTGCGAATATATATGAGATTATATTTGAAAAATGCCATAAACTTTCAAATTTTTATATATGTGTATTAATTATGAATTAAAAATTAAAATTATGATTATTACTTAAATTTAACCAATAACTAATGGTACACTTTTGGTATGCCTATATATAAAGCATGGGCTAATGTTGAAAGAATTAAAATACTCCAGAAAGTTTTCTTAATGTACCTTCCTAACTTCAAGGTTATTTGTTGGTTTGTTGGCTGGTAGTTATATGCCTTGACTCTGCAGCCTCGATTCTCAATAAATTAAACTTAGTTTTAAAAGATCTCAAATTATGGATAATGTAACTAAGAAAAAATATATCTATATGCTTAATACACTATTCTAGATCAGATAAACTTGGAAAAGTGGCATTGGGAACTACTGCTAGATAAAAGGAAAAAAAACAGTAGTTTGTTGATCTCTTTAGCTTTCAGTGTCTGTAAATCTCTTTCCCTGCATTTCTATTCAATCTCTCTGTTTACACACACACACACACACACACACACACACACACACACACACACACACACACACACAAGCTCTAAAAACTCTATTGGAACTACCGACTAATCTACTTTCTATGCCTGCATTGGGGTTCCCTGGATCCTTTCTATGAGTACTTATTAAGCTCTCATTCTCCCTTGTGAACAGAGGTTAGATTCAATTTTTATTCATCAGTCTCTACTTGAATTAAATTGCTTATTTAATGTTATTTTAAAGATAGAAATGTTTACCTTTTCCCTACAAGTCTTGACTTATGAACTACTCCATTATGATAGACAATGAGAAAATAATCACCAATTCCTTCTAACAAGTTTGTATTGATTTTTAATTATCCATTACTGTTTACATCAGAACTTGAATTATTTTTCCAGAACCTATAAAGCTGCTTTTATATTTGCCTAATAAAACTGTATACTTATTTTTAACCTAGATTCAAATATTTTTTCCACAGTCTGACACGTCCCTTCCTTCCGTCTCTACATTTCTCTTTCTTTCCCCCAACCCTGCCTCAGGGTTGCTTCTGTAGTCATCCGTAAGTTCTTGCAGTGGCTTTCCTCGCCAATACCTACCAGGATGAGCTACCATATATAAAACGACATGTACCAAAACACTTTAGAAAACAGTAAACTCCTTTAAGTAGATGTTATTACTCATTATTTTTACCATCTGGGTCTTTGAGCTTATTTATATCCCACATTTTGTGCTAAAAATCTCATTTCCTTTATCTCTCATATTTAGAAATTCTTTGAACATTATCCAGCAATCATGAGAGCCTTTGGCTTTAAGCCTAACTGACCAAAAGTATCCCATTCCACCCACTCCTTTTGGAGGAAAATAATTCACTTTCTGAGAGTGGAGTCTGCTATGGTGGATGATCCCCTAGATGCTGTCACCCTTCAGTAACCATAATTTACCACTTAACTTCCCCTTTAAAAAAGAAGTTGCAATCAACATGTTTAAACAGCAACATGATGCATTTCTTTTGAATACTGGAAAAAATATATTCCTAGTTGGAGCCTAAAATCTCAGGGTACAAACTACCCAGTTCACTGACAGCTGACGTCACTTATGCCACTTGGTATGCAAATCCATATGCTATCAATGCAAGAGACTAAATTATTTTCTGAGAAGCTGTGTTGTTTCTTAACCAGCTCTGTAAAACAGTCAAGATTTTAAACATGAAACGTCAAATGTACTAATATGTGTTTGTTTCCTGATCTTGTATATTTCTCATTATAACTCTTTGTGAGACCTAATTATTTTCAGGGCATTTCCCCTTTTTCCTTTAATGAAATAGTCAAGAAAAATAACCCTGTTTATAGCATGTTAAATCTTTATCATCTTTATGTTTATCAAAAGTGTATAAGGCATGTCTGGGGATAACCCTGCAGGAGTCAAAAGCCTGTGGCAGGTTTTAGAGAATCATCTGCTGCCTCCTGAGCTGGAAGGATTTGCAGGCCAGAGCTCAGGAAGTTGCCATGGCTTGAGGGCAAAGCAGGCTTTTGCAGATAAACCTTAAGTCACAGATTCTACCTTTTGGAGCCAGATATCATTTTGTGGATTAATTAATACTTGTGAGGGCTTTAAGGATGAAAGACATTGTGAGCATACAACATTTCTTATGTTAAAACAAAGGACAGCCTCTTTGGGGGGAATCATTCTATTGATTAGGCTGTGCTTTCCTTAAATTGCAAAAAAAAAAAAAAAAAAAACTACCAAAAGCTCTTTAATCTTTCAAAATTCTACTCTGTTAAGATAAAAATTAAGTTTTTGGAAAAAGCACTCTCCCAAATCTTCAAGATGGTAGTATATTAATAATGCTATATAATTTAAGAACCCTTATACAAACCATCTCCAAGTTTTCATTGCTTTATGTGCCCTTCCTTTACTCAAACAAGAGTGTTTTTTATTTTTTTATTTATTTCCATTTACAAAATGTTATCAGCATATAGATTTTACAGTGTTGCGTAGGAGTGTGTTAACTCCAGTATTGGTTGAGGCCATCCCTGTGCTAGGTTTGGGTGTGATATGATACGCTAAATAGTCATGTCCTTTTCTGGAGGGCCTGTCAGTCCAGGGGTGAAGAGAAATATTAAACAAATAAAGAAAATCATAATTCTATACATGTAAATTACACAACATACTATGACAGCAGACAAACAAGTTTCTATGAGAGAGGGAGAGCCTACTTTGGATTAAGTATTTATAAAAGCATGATTTGAAAGAGCAATTTAAATTGAGATTTACAGGGTGAATAAAGTTTGTTAAGCAAATAACTGGAAGGATGCTGCAAACAGAAGGGCTAGCAAGTACAGAGGTCTGGAAGTCAGAACAAAGTTGTTATCTTGGAAAAACTGCATGAATGCTGCACTGACTAGAAAAGAAAGAAAGAAAAGTGAAGTCGCTCAGTTATGTCTGACTCTTTGCGACCCTATGGACTGTAGGCTACCAGGCTCCTCCGTCCATGGGATTCTCCAGGCAAGAATACTGGAGTGGGTTGCCATTTCCTTCTCCAGGAGATCTTCCTGACCCAGCTGTTGAACCCGGGTCTCCCGCATTGTAGGCAGATGCTTTACCGTTTGAGCCACCAGGGAAGTGGTAGGCTGACTAGGAATATAAATCTGGAAATGTGGGTAGAGGGAGACAGTTCTCAGATAATGGTAAGGAGTTCAGAATCCATTAAAATACAAAAACAGATTACAGTAACTTTTCCCATCAAGGCCTACATTTGAAATTCACTTAACTCTACAATACAGAAGAACATTCACACAACAACAATGAAAAGGGTTATTAACATTGAGCAATCTTGTCTTCCCTATTGCCTTGACCAAAACTAGTTATAACAAAACAATTGAATTATGCTAATAAATTTCCCAGACAGTAACCAAGAAGGCCATTCTCACTGAATCCCAAAAAGAGTTAAAGAAAGAACACCGTATTTGCATCAATGGCACGAAGAAATAGAATTCAGGGAAGAGAGAAAAAAGGAAGGGAAAGGAGATGCATTTGTACAGGAAAAGCTCCAAAAGACTGAATTTCTTGAGACAGAAAGAAGTGCCTTCATCAGCCTGTTTCCCAAATAGAACCTGGATTTTTTTGATGGTGACCAAATGAAACACACTGGTCACAAGATGAAAGGCTAAGGGGGTTCTTAAACATCAAATGCTAGCTTATTCAAGATGATATTTTGATGAGTTAAGGGTAAATAAATCAGAGACATGTGGGTAAAATTTCCCTTGAAATACACAGGGGTTTAAAATGATGGGGAAATGCATTTGGCAAAACATAATATGTACTTTGCCAAACCCAGCATTTGAAAACCAGTTCAAGACATTCAGCAGAACCCCAGAGCACAACATATTCTCTTATCCTGAGAGTAAATGAAGGAGAAAACCCATGAAAGCAATGTACAACATACACTACAGGGTATAAATAATTTGCATTCAGCAAACCATGCCTAACTTTAAGACCTGAAGTCAAGACCAGCTTTTCCTGATCTTTAAGAATGCTTAATTACTCCTTTATAGGCACCTCTCATGTATGATGCAGCATCGTTTTTCTTTTATTCTCCTTTTCATGTAATTATTGTTTTCAACTTGAAAATTTTGGTTTACCACTTTCTAAAAGTATGCACACACTTAACTATGTATCTTTGTTACACACAGATTTTATATTTCATGTCTCCAAGAGCATCATAGTTCATTTTCCAGCTATATGTAAGATGGCCCTAAAATTGAAGTGAAATGAAGTGAAGTAGCTCAGTCGTGTCCGACTCTTTGCAACCCCATGGACTGTAGTCTACCAGGCTCCTCCCTCCAAGGGATTCTCCAGACAAGAATACGGGAGTGGGTTGCCATTTGAAATTAAGCATTTATATTTTAAATTAGTACTGTATATGATATTTAGAAAAGCTAAATTTTGAAGGTGATTTTTTTCCCTTTGTTTTTGTTTCTCTTCCACTACAAGACCACACACATGGTCAGCAGATCTGATGTAGCAAAAAAGCTAGAGTCGATACAGAAATAACTGGAAACTGAGAAGAAAAAAATGTAAGCAGTGAGTCCCAAAGAGGAAAGCAGAGCAAGAGAGGGAAAGCCAGTGGAGTTCTGTAGATGACTAAGTTCTAGAGATTGACTGTACAGTAGGGTGATTATATCGGTTAATAAGGCTGTGTTGTACACTGAAAATTTGCTATGAGAGTTGAGCTCACATGCTTTCACCAGAGAAACATTTTAAAAAGGTAACTATGTGAGGAAATGACTATGTTAAGTAGTTTGACTATAGTAATGGTTTCACTGCTGTTGTTTTTTTTAGTCACTAAGTCATGTCCAACTCTTTACAATGCCCTGGACTGTAACCCTCCAGGCTCCTCTATCCATGGAATTTCCCAGGCAAGAATTTTGGAGTGGGTTGCTGTTTCCTTCTCCAGGGGATCTTCCTGACTCAGGAATCGAACACACCTTTTGCACTGGAGGGAGATTCTTTACCACTGAGCCACCAGGGAAGCCCAAACATTTCATTATGTATATGTAAATCAAAATATCAGGTTGTACACATTAAATATATACATTTTTTATTTTAAAGATAGAAACATAAAAATAATTTTAAAAAGAAAATGGAAAAAATACACAAAATTTCTATTTCTGTGAATAGTGGAAATGTTAAGAGATTTAAAAAGGAAGAGAAACATCATTAGGGGGTAATATGATGTAACCAGATATCCTCCTTCTGTGCTTTATAATAGAAATTATCAAAAACAAGATTATCAACAAAGTACTGTGATCAATCAAAAGTTCAAAAAAATATAATGTGTCTAATTACTAAATTGGAAAAGCGTTAATGCAAAATCTATTTGAAATTATAGTAGCTCATGTGTGTAGTTACAGAGATTCAATACAAAGTTCTCCCAGGAAGTAGGTTAGTCATAACAGAAATTTTCACAGGTTCCACTGCTCTGGTGGGTTCTCTCCAGTTCAGGCCTGAGGCCTGTCTCAGTTTGGTGGATATTAATAGATTATATGTATCAAAATTATCAGTGTTTACAGAGATGATGATCCCTAGGGTTTCCTTGGTAGCTCAGTGGTCAAGAATCCTCCGCTAACACAGGAGATGTGGGTTCCATCCATGGGTCCAGAAGTTCCCCTGAAGAAGGAAATGGCAGCCGCTCCGGTGTACCTGCCTGGGAAATCCCGTAGACTGAGGAGCCTACCCTCTGTGGGCTGTAGTCCATAGGGTCACAAAAGAGTCAGACACAACTTGGCAACTGAACAACGGCGGGATTACCTCACATCATGAAACTTCTAAGAGTCTGCTGTATGAACTTTAAATCTGATTTATTAATTTGTAACGGTGCATATCCTGATGTTGACTATGGTGCATCACATTCTATGTGAGAGGACTGAGGAAGCTGAATTAGGAGTCAGAAGATTGTCAGTGAACACGGAAATCAGAACAAAGGAGAAAAGAGCAATCATTCACATGTATCAGCAGAACGAAGGCTCTGTGTTTCTGGTACTAAACATCAGTCTTTTCTCATGAAAATGCGCTGAAAGTTTTAGATTTATTTCATTTATAAACATGTATTTCAACAAATTCTTATAATGTACTGATGTAGATGAACCTCTATTGTTTTCAATTCTACTTATTTTATCTGAGAACTACGTGAGGACTTCACATAAAAAAAAAAAAAAATTGCAGTGTCTGTAGTTACGGTTACAGTCTGGTCTTTCTGCCTGATTGTTAGCATTAATCACAGGCTATCTTCTGCTCTCTTGCCTTGTGTCTGGCTTGCAACTTGGGCTGATAAACAGGTGCTATCTGGATATCCCGCCACCATTCATTCTTTTCATATGTATCTCAGCGCAGTTGTGTCTGCTGAGTACTCCCTCACTGCTAGCAGACTGGCTGGCATCCAATCTGGACAAATTGCTGATCTTTCCTGCCACTTAACATTAAATAGGGCTTCTGAGGAACATTGAACAAATAGCACAAGAAGCCAGATTCAGCATCTAAAGACTGGTTGATGTTTTTAAGTATACGGTTTAGGAAGTGCTACAACTTTAAAGAACTTCAAGCTGGCCTGGAACTTGGCATGTGGTATCCCAAAGTGAAAGAAAATGCACGTTTCAGTTGATCAGTCGTGTCTGACTATTTGTGACCCCATGGACTGTACCTCACCAGTCCCCTCTGTCCGTAGAATTCTCAGGCAAGATTATTAGAATGTGTAGCCATTCTTTTCTCCAGGATATCTTCCCAACCCAGGGCTGAACCCAGGTCTCCCGCATTACAGGCAGATTCTTTACCATCTGACCCACCAGGGAAACACATGCCTAAACCTAGACATAATTTTGTAAATTACCAGAGGCAAGACTATCTGGGTCCTAGATGACCAACGTAGTCTACTGTAATTTATAGATTACTGTCCATTCAAACCATGGGATTAACATTAAAGAGGAATAAGTAATTAAAATAATTAATATGGTACCATATATAAACCCACATGCAAAATACAGAGCAATCTTCTGCTTGCCCTAATAGTTCTTTTGGCTCCTATGAACCTCCTGGAATAAGTGATTTCTAGTGCCTGGAACATGAAAAAGTATTTCAAAATATGATGACAAGGAATAATAAAGTAATTAAGTGTACATCATGGAAACTTTGCTTTTCAGCATGGGACTTGAATAATGCAGTGCTTTCAGTATAGGAAACCTGATTGGAGTTTTCTATTCCAGGACAAAAGCTCTTCTCATCTCTGAGGTAACTGGAGGCAAGTATGGTTATCCAGTCCCTCCAAAAGAGGAATAGGAGTATCTTGAAATGTGATCTCACAATGATATAAACCTCAACAAGATTAAGGTTGTCCTATTAGTCTTTGCAGGGCTTCCCCAGTGGCTTGGCAGTAAGAATCCACTTGCAATGCAGGAGACAAGGGTCAGATAGATCCCCTGGAGGAGGGCATGGCAACCCTCTCTAGTACTCTTGCCTAGAGAATCCCATGGACAGAGGAACCTGAGGCTGCAGCCCATAAGGTCACACAGAGTCAGACATGACTGATGTGACTATGCAGCAGAAACATTAGCCTTTGCAGTCTCCTTGTGAGAAGAGCAACTGATATTTAGGGGAAGGGGATGTTATTTAAAAATGTACTGAAAACAGGTTGTATATCAAGTATGAAAGAAACAATGGAGAGAAATGAACAGACATGGGAATAGTTCATGATGGTTGCACATGTATATAATTACATGTAAAATGTATATGCAGATACACAGATATGTAAAAATATGCAGTGTAGAAATAAATATAATAGGTAAAGTACACACTAGAAGGATTACTAGTGTCTCCCAATGACCAGGAAGGCAACTTGAACGTTAGAAGATAATATAAAAGAAGATTCCTTACCTGTTTTCTCTGGGACCTCTGTGTGGACATGCCTAGCAATCTTGCATTGATCAAAAGCATGGAAAGCGACTCAGCCTGTTTGATGGCAATGATGCTCATTTATAGAAGCCTAAGGTGAGAAATCCAGCCCCTGGCCTCAATCTTAGTTATCTTGAAAAGGTCCAGTGCATAGAGGAACATTACGTATTCAAGGAGAGAGAATTTTAAGGTATATAACTCAAGCCAGCTTATGTTGATTTCTCCCTGAAAGAGTATTAGGTTTCTACTTTCACATTTTCTTTCTCTTTTTAGACAAGCGGTCATCAATAATACATCTCTGGGAACTAAATATCCACCTAGTAGCCTTTTAGTGATTTTTTTTTTCTGGGGGGAGGCAACATTCTTAGCTAGTAATGTATGCATCAAATTTTATTATGGGTTGAGAGATTTTGTAGGTTTTTGGCAGATAGATTCAGTCTTTTGGTAACTTATTTTCATCAGAAGAAATCTTAAATAAAGTGGTAAATTTTATCTATCATTCGTTCAGTTCACTTCAGTCACTCAGTCATGTCTGACTCTTTGTGATCCCATGGACTACAGCACACCAGGCTTCCCTGTCCATCACCAACTCCCGGAGCTTGCTCAAACTCATGTCCAGTGAGTTAGTGATGCCATCCAGCCATCAACCATCTATTATTTGTTACACAACAAAATTTCTAAATATACATTCATAAAGAAAGAGACATCTTCTGTGATGCTAATTGCTCTTAAAAACATCTCTCTTCCAAATGTTTGTAGAAACTAGTGATGCCCAAAATTAATTACTAAATGTATTATATGGATTTATGGGATAGACAAATAAGATTTTCTGGCCCTAAAAGAAGAGACCATATACATTAGGACAAAAGGTGATTAAAGCAAATGAATAGACATATCTAAGTACAAAAGAGGCACCACTGAACATCATGATTCTAAAAGTTATCTAAGAGAGCTTCCTTAGATTCTTCTAGGCTTGTGAAAAATATGCTGAAATAAAAGAAATTATCTGGAAATGTAGCTATGTGAAAAATAGTGACCCCATGAGCTGCAGCATGCCAGGCCTCCCAGTCCATTACCAACTGCCCGAGTTGACTCAAACTCATGTCCATTGAGTCGGTGATGCCATCCAGCCACCTCATTCTCTGTCGTCCCCTTCTCCTCTCACCTTCAATCTTTCCCAGCATTAGGGTCTTTTCAAATGAGTCAGCTCTTTGCATGAGGTGGCCAAAGTACTGGAGTTTCAGCTTCAACATCAGTCCGTCTAGTGAATATTGGACTGATCTCCTTTAGGATGGACTGGTTGGATCTCCTTGCTGTTCAAGGGACTCTCAAGAGCCTTCTCCAACATGACAGTTTAAAAGCATCAATTCTTCGGTGCTCAGCTTTCTTTATAGTCCAACTCTCACGTTCATATAGGACTACTGGAAAAACCATAGCTTTGAAGAGACGGGCCTTCGTTGGTAAAGTAATGTCTCTGCTTTTGAATATGCTGTCTAGGTTGGTCACAACTTTTCTTCCAAGGAGTAAGCATCTTTTAATTTCATAGCTGCAGTCACCATCTGTGACTGGGATGTCACTGCATCACAACTTACATTCTGTATTTATTTACCCTGCTGCTGCTGCTAAGTTGCTTCAGTCGTGTCTGACTCTGTGCGACCCCATAGACGGCAGCCCACCAGGCTCCCCGGTCCCTGGGATTCTCCAGGCAAGAATACTGGAGTGGGTTGCCATTTCCTTCTCCAGTGCATGAAAGTGAAAAGTGAAAGTGAAGTCACTCAGTCGTGCCCGACTCTTAGCGACCCCACGGACTGCAGCCTACCAGGCTCCTCCATCCATGGGATTTTCCAGGCAAGAGTACTGGAGTGGGTTGCCATTGCCTTCTCTGATATATTCACCCTAGAACTCCACAAGAATCTCTGTGGAATGATAAGGAATATTTGAATCTCTCTTAAGCAATATGCTGTTACATTAACAGTGAAAGCCAATAAATACAAATAGGAAAGGAAGCAAGCCCACCCCATGGAGGAAGATAATGAGATAATGCTGCTACAGTATTTCTTGGTAGCTAGCTGAACAAAATGCATGAAATATCAGGGTTTTAAATGCTCTTCCAGTTTAACCAGCTACCTAGATCTATTGAATTGTTTGCTCTCACTGGCCTCAGCAGATATATGGAAGGGGAAGCAGAAATGAGGGGTGAAAAGGAGGAACTTTTCCAAGGATGATAAATAAAATTAAGGAAGGCATTAAATTTATCTTTGTTTTACCATTTTTAATCAATTTAGTAAGGAAGTGACTTTAATGCCCAGAAGGAAGTGTGAGTAAAGGTGTATCACTATTCAACAAATCATTCACATTACTCTTTGTAATATTTCTTTTGGATGCTTAACATCTTGTAATGACTATGATCTTGCAGGCACTTCCCATAAGCTATATATGCATTATTGATAAAGTTCTATGACTGGAAACTTCCATCACTGCAGTGACTGTTGCAAAGCATAGGTTCATTCAAACTAATAATGTGTATGAGTTTGTCACAGTTTTAATATATGCATTCTTCTTGCAGATGGTTGAAAAAGAAGGTTATCTTCAAAAAGCTAAAATTGCAGATGGAGGAAAGAAACTAAGGTAATAAACTTTTTTTTTAATTCACTTTTATCTAACTATGCTAGTTCTCCATCTCCTCAATTTGTGTTGCTGTTATTGTTTAGAAAGGTAGGCCCTATGGTGCAGGACTAGAATATTCCTCTCTGTTATCACTAAGGTCAACATTATTTTTAATGTAACTATAGGTTTCCAACAAAGCACTACATTTTATTTTATTGCACAGAATATGAATGAAGTGCTTCATGACCCTCTAAAATTTGGAATTAAAAAAATATGCAAAGAAATAAGAAAGTGCGTCTTAATTTCTGTGATCAACAGAATACAGGATGAAGGGACTCATTTTGCAGTGTAAAAAATCTCCTATAATACATTGAGAGCATAATTTTTTGAAGGATGGAGGATTTGAGATACATTTGTTGCTCAGTAAAAATCATTTGAGAAAGAAAAATGAGAGAAAAATATCATCTGTTAGATAAAAAGTTGGAAGTTGCTGCATTTGGAGATGAGAGTGACACAGAGTGGGTAAGAGAAATTAGACAATGCAGGAAGAATTTCCTTAGGCGACAGGAAGAAAAAACTTCAAATGAGGTTGATAGGAGGGTAGTCAAAAATGCTACATATTGTTCTTAATGTATGGGCTATTTAGAAGTAAACATCTCTATTTTAGAATGTACCCTATTTCTCATGTAAGTCTTATTATATACTTAGTTTTGTGATAAGTTAAATGCAAACCGCAAAGGTATGTAGAAAGTACTCACAGTGGGAGACAAAGCATTTATTCATGACTATATAATTAACAATTAAAATCATAAAGGAGAAATGTACTAATTAGCTACACAATGGGACACTTATTAATTGTATAATATAGTTTATTACTGGGATGGAACTCTGGCCAACACTAGAAAATGGAGTATGTTATTGTTTGCCTGCTATAATGGAGTAAGTATATATTTATTTAAAATAAGTAAAATTGGAGAAAACTGTCATCCATAATTCCACTACTTAAAATAACTCTCAGTTTTAAAGAACAAATTCTATTTTCCACCCATATTGTGTTTTATTCTGGGGTAAGATTTTAAAAGCTCTTAAAGAGTTTTTAAAATATTGTGTTTTATTCTGGGGTAAACAGGGCCTTCAACCTTCTCCTAGACTATTTTTCTGCAATATCTCTGCAGCCACCCTCCCTTGAAGGATCAAGGAGGGAGATACACAGGAGATAAGATCAAATGCAATACTGTTTTCAAAGACTCATCTAGTCCAGGCTCCAATGGAGAACCTGACAATGTGTTAAGTTCTGAAAGGGCAGTAGGGATTCTTTGACTAACCCAACCTAGTGCCAACTTTCCCCTGGACTTCACTCCCAGATATATTAGCCTGTGGAAGGAGTGTGGAGGTGCAGCGATAAGCCTTCGGATAAACCAAAGCCCTTTCTTACCTTATCAGCTATGTGGACATCATATCCAAAGAAGAATAGAAAAGGGCTTGTCAAAGTTACCACTTCAGCCTTTCCCTGGGGCTTTGCAGGAAGGAGGTGATAGCTTTGGTAGGTCTTAGACCCCAGCCTCATGCAAGGAAGAGGAGGAGATCCTAAAGGGATTCAAAGCAAATTTTGTACAGTGTCCTTGCCCATGGCCCTCCATAATCCATTCTTGTAAAATGTTTTCCTAGAAGGTGGTGTCAAGAAAAATGAAAGGGGCAGAACCAGGCCTTTACCCTCACCAGCTCGCATGAACAAGACGTTTTTAGGTAGCTTCAATCAGTGTGTATACCATTTTGTATTTGTTTTGTTTCTTTGTTTAACCAGTTTATATACCATTTATGTGTTCTAGCTTAAATTCATACAAACATTAGTTTGTATTATGTTTCATTGTTATTTCAGTCATCTTACACGGAATTATGCATTCTTTCAGCTTTTTTTCATTTAAAATTATATAAATTTTAGTTGTCCTTTCTTTTTGTTTTTAACCTCAGGTTCACAAATTGAGTTGATTATCCTCTTCAGTGTGTGGCCTTGTATTATCATCTTTCTGGGCAAGACTCCTAGCTGGGTTTACTTTATTCTCAGTCTCCATTCCTCCCTTCAGTCCTCTGTAGAATGTGTGTTCCTCAAATCCAGTCTCCATATATTTATTTGGCTATATGTGTGGCATACTAGAAAACAGCATGTAAGTGAATATGCTCTAAATTGCAGAAGTCTTTTGGGTTATAGAGGCTTCCATGATGGCTCAGTAGTAAAGAATCTGCCTGCAATGCAGGAGGTGCAGGAGACACGGGAGACATGAGTTCAATCCCTGGGTCAGGAAGATCCACTGGAGGAGGAAATGACAACCCACTTACTATATTCTTGCCTGAAAACACCCCATGGACAGGGGAGCCAAACATGCTACAGTCCATGAGATCGCAAAGAATCAGACACGACTGAGAGAATGAGCACTTTGGGCTATAAGCCTCATTCTGTTTTGTACTACTTTCATTCAGCATCAGTCAGTATTAGGGTTATCTACCTACAGCTGTATACTTCAGTTCAGTTCAGTTCAGTCGCTCAGTCGTGTCCGACTCTTTGCGACCCCATGAATCGCAGCACGCCAGGCCTCCTTGTCCATCACCAACTCCCGGAGTTCACTCAGACTCGCGTCCATCGAGTCAGTGATGCCATCCAGCCATCTCATCCTCTGTCGTCCCCTTCTTCTCCTGCCCCCAATCCCTACCAGCATCAGAGTCTTTTCCAATGAATCAACTCTTCGCATGAGGTGGCCAAAGTACTGGAGTTTCAGCTTTAGCATCATTCCTTCCAAAGAAATCCCAGGACTGATCTCCTTCAGAATGCACTGGTTGGATCTCCTTGCAGTCCAAGGGACTCTCAAGAGTCTTCTTCAACACCACAGTTCAAAAGCATCAATTCTTCAGGGCTCAGCTTTCTTCACAGTCCAACTCTCACATCCATACATGACCACTGGAAAAACCATAGCCTTGACTAGACGGACCTTAGTTGGCAAAGTAATGTCTCTGCTTTTGAATATACTATCTAGGTTGGTCATAACTTTTCTTCCAAGGAGTAAGCGTCTTTTAATTTCATGGCTGCAATCACCATCTGCAGTGATTTTGGAGCCCCCCAAAATAAAGTCTGACACTGTTTCCACTGTTTCCCCATCTATTTCCCATGAAGTGATGGGACCGGATGCCATGATCTTCGTTTTCTGAATGTTGAGCTTTAAGTCAACATCTTCACTCTCTTCTTTCACTTTCATCAAGAGGCTTTTTAGTTCCTCTTCACTTTCTGCCATAAGGGTGGTGTCATCTGCATATCTGAGGTTATTGATATTTCTCCCAGCAATCTTAATTCCAGCTTGTGTTTCTTCCAGCCCAGCGTTTCTCATGATGTACTCTGCATATAAGTTTAAATAAGCAGGGTGACAATATACAGCCTTGATGTCCTCCTTTTCCTATTTGGAACCAGTCTGTTCTTCCATGTCCAGTTCTAACTGTTGCTTCCTGACCTGCATACAGATTTCTCAAGAGGCAGGTCAGGTTGCTGGTATTCCCATCTCTTTCAGAATTTTCCACAGTTTATTGTGATCCACACAGTCAAAGGCTTTGGCGTAGTCAGTAAAGCAGAAGCAGATGTTTTTCTGGAACTCTCTTGCTTTTTCGATGATCCAGCGGATATTGGCAATTTGATCTCTGGTTCCTCTGCCTTTTCTAAAACCAGCTTGAACATCAGGAAGTTCACGGTTCATGTATTGCTGAAGCCTGGCATGGATAATTTTGAGCATTACTTTACTAGTGTGTGAGATGAGTGCAATTGTGTGGTAGTTTGAGCATTCTTTGGCATTGCCTTTCTTTGGGATTGGAATGAAAACTGACCTTTTCCAGTCCTGTGGCCACTGCTGAGTTTTCCAAATTTGTTGGCATATTGTCACATTAATTTCTTCCAGCTTTCTACCCATTTTGCCATTGTGTGCACACATCAAATTTTACTTACACAGTCTTCCAGGAGTGGATACTTTAATTGTCCCTACTCCTCCCATCCCAAACAACATTGCAATAAAGGACACATGTATGTCTCCTTACAAATATATTAGATATTCTCTCTGGGGCATAAACCCAGGTGGCTCAGTGGTAAAGAATCTGCCTGCCAACACAGCAGACATGGGATCAATCCCTGGGTTGGAAAGAACCCTTGGAGGAGGAAATGGTAACCTACTCCAGTATTATTGCCTGAAAAATCCCACGGACAGAGGAGCCTGGTGGGCTACAGTCCATGGGGTCACAAAAGAGTTAGACATGACTTAGTGACTAAACAACACAAAAGGACTGCTTGATGGTAAAGGCACATACAGTTATAAATCCATTGAGTGCTGCTGCCAGACTTTCTCACAATGAATGCATCAGTTCACATTCTCTTCACAATGCAGAAATCACCCCTCACCACAATCTCATCAGTGTGTAGCTTTACTAAATTTCAGTTTTGTAAGTTGATATCTATAGAGCACAGCATTGCTTTTATTAATAATTTTATTCCTCTGGTTGGTGTTTCTGTTAAGTATCTCACTTTTTTTTTCTTGTGACAATTTCTAATATGCACCAGGTAGTATATACCTTGGTCAACTTTTATATTAAAATTAAAAGACTTTATAGATTGAAAATTGTAGATATAGTCAACATATTTAATAACATATGATATCCTAAAATGTTGATGGAACTATAAGGCACCAAGCCATTTTACATTCCTCTTTTATTACATTTTTAAGTTGATTCAAGTTTATACTAAAATAGTTATAATTGCAGTAAACCTACTATTGCTTGCTTTTATATTTTCTTAACAGAAATTCTAAGCCTAGATGTCTTGAGTAAATCACAAGACCACATTTGTTTTAATGACTGTTATGTATAGCCCTACTGCTTGCCCAAGGAGTCTGTATGTTTTTGTAACTAACAACAGAATGATCAATTTAATCATAACTGAAAAGTTGTGTAATTTTTAACCCATTGATAATTTAGTAACTATTCAATAGTATACCATAGTTGTTATAGTTTGTATTTCTTATGTAAAATTTCTTGCCATGGTCTTGTCCCTATTTATCAAGGAACTTTATATCTTTTTATAAATTTGAATATGTTATAACAATAATAACAGATGCTTATTCTGTGGAGTACTTGGATAATTGCTTTACCAGTAACACTGAAATAATACTCTGAAACAGGCTATGTTACTGCTATCAATTTTACAAATGGAGAAACTTGGTCCCTTCTACCAACCTCTCCTTCTCCCAGTCTTACTGTATGTATAGTTGGTATCAGATTTTAGCTATGTCCTCTGTATGAAGTAGGTTAGATTTTTCCATCTTGGTAGAAGATATTTGAAGCCAGGAAGCAAAAACTGTTCTTTTATTTCATACCATCAGCCGTACCAAGGGTTTCAACTGTCACTTAACAAATACTATTTTATTAATCTCTATAAATTTTCCAGGCTTCCCTGGTGGCTCAGTGGTAAAGAACCCACCTGTCAATGCAGGAGACGTAGGTTCCATCCCTGGGTCAGGAAGACCCCCTGGAGAAGGAAATGGCAACCCACTTCAGTATTCTTGGTCAGGAGATCCTATGGACAGAGGAGCCTGGTAGGCTACAGTCCATGGGGTTGCAAAGGAGTCAGACACAACTTAGTGATTAAACAACAACAATAAATTTTCTACTCATAAATCCATGACATATCATCCACATCATGTTTTGTGTTTTTCTTTTCTTCCTTCCCCTCTTCCTGTTCCTTTTTCTTTAACTTCCTTCCCTTTTTCATGTATTTTTTTCTTTCTTTCTAAGAAAAGTTTGACCTGTCTTTGAATACAGCAAGAGTTGGTGGAAAGTAGAACACCTTGGCTATATCTTACATCTATAAAGGGCCATGAATTTAGCTTTATTTTGAAATGAAATTCTAGAAGTTTCCCCAGATACACAGGATTGAAAGCCAAAGACATTCAGCATTCAACTTTTAGATTTTCTTTGTGAACATTGAAAGTGTGTTTTTCTGATAAAGTTTAGAAATTCCTGCATTTTGTTACATCTGTTCCCAAAAGAGAAGTAGCTCGTGTCTCTCTGAAGTTCTCGGAGACCTTAGCGAAGAGTTGCTTTCAATTCTTTAATTTGTAAAAGGCCTCTGATAGTATGTACGCTTTCTATACCCTTATCTCTCCTACTACACCTTTCATTTTGAGCCTGCCCCTTCGTCATCTCATTTGTGGCTTGTACATCTTATCTCATGTGGCTTTTCACTCTACTCTGCTCTTCAGAGGGAGTGGAAAGAAGTACTTGAGGATGAAAGGATGCACAGAGATGTATTTGGAAAAAAATAAAAGTAGTATAGTGTTATGTCTACCAGTGTTCATTTTCATCTCAGAGCCCCAGAGCTATTAAACCTTTGTTTTTGTTTTTTTCTTCTTTTTAAACAATTGTTTCTAAGGATAGACTTTCTGTGGAACATGGTACTAAAGTACCCCCCCTAATGTAAACATTATTATTATTTTAGCATTTTCTGCTCAAGATCCTAATGAATTCTTCCAGGTTGCATTTGCCTTTCTCTCTTTTTATGTTCAGTACTAAGGACTAGGGGGAACGTTTGAAAAGCATGGAATAGAGAAGTGATTTTGTAAAAGATTCCTTTAGTTTCATGATTTCCAACACGTGCTATTATAATTTCCAACTTCTAGTAACCCTGTGAAAATAGAAAGCTTTTACATTTCTTGCAGTAATGACAGCGATGTATATATTTATACACCAGCATCTCTTTTATTTTTTTTTAAGTAGAGGCAAATTACAAAAAGCTTAGGATATGAGAAAAGAAATGTGTTCCTTGCATACCAGTTTGAGAACTAGTCAGAATATTTAGCAGGGTCCGAGTGATTGTTCAGTAAATCAGTCAAGGACACTGGAGTAAATCAGTTTCACCCGCCACCAGGGGTGCAGAATCAACTCAAATCCAGTGTAACCAAGTCAGATAACAGGCAAGCAACAGCAAAGAGAGTCTGAAATTTACAAAGTAGCCTAACATCTATTTTCCTTTGATTTTCTGGTTTGCCATCATGTCATTACCAAAGGAGGCACTGGAGAGGTAAGTGTAATATATAAAACTTAAGTGTTAGAGTAGATGAATCTGTTCAACATGAGCCCAAGCTAACAGATTCTAACAATGATAACAAATATTTTAAGGGCCATTTTCCATCAAGTGTTCTTCAGATGAGCAGTTACAAAGTTGCTCTTATTATGTGCTGCCATCCGGTGTCCATTTCATAGAATGCAAAGAATTTTTGGTCAAGCTGTTTGTGTTTAGTTTCTTTGGTTTAGGGTTTTTTGTTTGTTTGGTTTTGGTTTTACTTTCTATGTTCACAAGTCAGGATTCATTTTAAGAATGTTCTCTAAAGTGTCACTTGGAGAAGATGTCCCACTAATTGCATTAACTGCTTGTCCTTATTAGAAGTTAGTTCTTCCTCCTTCTTAATTACATTAAGGATCCTCACCGCCACCCCCTCCCCCATCTTAAATGTGATATCTTGTGACAAAAATTTAAAATAAATACTTGCACTTATTGTCCCAGGATATATTTCCTGTGCTGAATCACTAGCATTAATGTCAATCCCTTACCTAATTGCTATGTGGAGACTCTCTCACCTATTCCTAGGACACTGACTTACTGAAGTTGGACATTTCCTGAGTTATGTGTCTTACTTAACACACAAGTCTATCCAACATCTAGGTTTTTATCTCTCTGTGTGGAAAAATTTTAAAAAATGAATGCCCTCAAATTTAAGATGATGAAATGTTGATGCATTAATTGGCTCCCATCTTGGGAAAGTAGGGCTGAAAAGGCTCCCAATTCGGCATTGCAGAATAGCCCAGATCAGTCTAAGAAGTAGCCTTGCTCCAAGGAGAAAGATGTTCAAGGACCTCTTTGGCAATACTAAGGAGTCTTCCGCTCTCAGGGCTATCATGAGGCTCTCCATAGACGAGTGCAGTATGACTGAGGGAGAGTTATGTGCCTTCTGCTCTAGAGATGGTCAGCAGAATGAGTGTGGCCTTCAAGGTTCAGAATACTTGGCCTGAACCCCATATTTATGACTGTGGTGCCCTGGGATAGGATGTAACCTCACAACACCTCAGTTCTCTTATCTGTAGTGTGCGGATTACCACCTACCTCCCAATGCTATTTGGATAATTCATTTGTTCCCGTGTTTACTACCGGTCTCCAATGAGTTAGAGGTAAATGCCTTGCGGTCTCTGCTGTTTGCCTTTATATATGCAGGCTTTGGAATTGTATCTGTCTTGTGATAGATGCTCAGTAGATACTTATGACTGGCATGGGAATTAAATTTCTTGACTTATACAAAGTATCAGGTGCCACACCTAGCACAGGGTGAGAACTGATGTATGCCTACCAGCTTATTTTATTGACACACATATGAGAAGTCAGGAAGCCCTCTGAGAAAGCTCAGGTCATGCCACTAGAATTATAAATTAGAAAAGATGTATTAAACCAGGAACATTAGATAGTTTTAAAATGATTCTATGAAAGACTTGTCAGAACACTTGGCAATTAAGTAATAAATAAGGGAAATGCAAGAAGTAGGTGCTTTGTAGCCCTTTTGTCACTGGGTTGTTCAGTCGTTAAGTTGTGTCTAACTCTAGATGTGATGCTCCTGAAATTTGAGATCCCATATATTCTTTTATTCAAAAACATTTGAGAACTTCCCTGCTGGTCCAGCGTTTAAGACGCTGAGCTTCCCCAGTGGAGGGCATGGATTCAGTTCCTGGTCAGGGAAGTTCCACATGCCTTATGGTAAGGACCCCCCAAAACCACCAAATATCAAAACATAAAAACAACAAGAAATAAAAAAAACTTTGATAAGCACTCATAAGCACTCACTATATGTCAGATATGGGTTTCCCTGGTGACTGAGAGGTAAAGAATCTGCCTGCAATGCAGGGGATCCCTGGGCCAGGAAGATCCCCTGGAGAAGAAAATGGAAATCCACTTGAGTATCCTTTCAAGGAAATCCCATGGACAGAAGAGCCTGGCAGGCTACAGTCCACGGAGTCGCAGAAAAAGAGCTACCGAGTGAGAGCATAACAACAGCAACACCACCCACAGATGCTGTGCCCAGGCGTGGAAAAGCTCTAGGCGTGGTGGGCCCTTCTCTGAGGGTGCTAGGCAAGCAGAGAGATGTTTCTTTCCATTCTGAAAATCACTTCTTCCTCAAAAGGTCTATTTAAAAGTCCTGTGTAAGTAAGCCCTCTAAACTTGAAGGAGCTACTCACCTCCCGAGTTGAATCTCAATATACTGAAAAACTGTCACCTAGAAGGATTTGATGGCATGTAGAAAGCGTTAGAATTTCAAGTCAAGGCAAACCCTTGCCAGTTGATCCAATTCACACCCCTTCCGGAGCTGACAGTGCCACCGAAATGCTCATTGTTAGAGTAACTGATGAGAAGCTTTTCTCCTGATATCCTGAGAATTACAGGTGACACAGAGGGCCAAACACATCAAATGGGGAATAGACTTGAAAGATATTGTAAAGAAAATAGCTAAGTCTTTATTCAGAAGATAAAGGTCCTGACCTATGTCATAAGGTAAAAGATATTCCCAGTAGGTGAATTCTCAGTCACTCCCACGTGAGAGGCTTTTGAAACATTTCCTGGTTTTAGACTCCCTACTGAGTACATGAGAGTCTGCTCATCACAAACCAGAATAACCCCCTAGCAGGAAAGAGACAGAGGTGGTGTCATAGTTAGAAGCACACCCCTGCTTCTGGCTTCTTCTGAGCAGTTGAAAGGTTTATCATTAACTCCTTTTGGTATATGCTAAGTTGCTTCAGTGTGTCAGACTCTTTGCGACCCTATGGACTGCATCCTGGGTTCCTCTGTCCATGGGATTCTCCAGGCAAGAATACTAGAGTGGGTTGCTATGCCCTCCTCCAGGGGATCTTTCAGACCCCAGGATCAAACACATGTCTCCTGTGTCTTCTGCATTGCAGGTGGATTCTTTAAAGCTGAGCTACAAGGGGCGGGGTGGGGGTGGCAGTCCACGACTCCTTTAAATCAGTTCAATTCCCAAGAGAAAAAAAGTGCATGAGAGTAGTGGGCCTTTGACCAATCCTTGTGATTATCATTAGGTAAAAGAGTAAATAAGGCAGTCCAGATGACTTGTACCTTGCCATAGGCTCTGCACTCTAGCTTCTATAACTTGAGATTTAGGACCAAAACTATGGTGAAAGCTGACATGGGCAATCTCCTTAATCAAGAACGTGGCACAGTCATACATTGGAGATATAGCTGGTTTGGATCCAGGACACCTCCATAAAGAGAATCAGGCACCGAAAAGAGTCATATAATATTTTTGGTGTCCCAGAACATATAAATTTATGTTTATACTCAACTGTAGCCTATTAATAATGTAATAGCATTATGTCTAAAAAAACAATGTATATACCTTAATTCAAAAATACTGTATTGCTAAAACATGATGATCATCATCTGAGCCTCAATATGACTCACAAAGAAAGTGAGTCATAATACTTTTTGCTGGTGGAGGGTTTTTCCTCAGTGTCGATAGCTGCTGACTGATGAGGGTGGTGGTTACTAAAGGTTGGGGTTGCTGCAGCAATTTATTAAAATAAAATAATGAAGTTTACCATATCAATTGACTTTTCCTTTCATAAGCAACTTCTCTGTAGCATGCAGTGCTGTGTAAAAGCATTTTACTCACAGTAGAACTTCTTTCAAATTGGATTCAGTCCTTTCAAACTCTGCTACTGGTTTATCAACTACACTTATGTAATATCCTGAATCCTTTTTTGTCATTTAAACAATCTTCATAGAAACTTACCAGAAATAGATGCCATCTCATGAAATCACTTTCTTTCCTCATCCATAAGAAGCAATTTTTCATTCCTTAAAGTTTTTCATGAAATTGTAACAATTCAGCCACATCTTCAGGCTCCACCTCTAATTCTAGTTCTCTGGCTAATTCCACCATATCTGCACTCACTCCTCTGCTGAAATCTTGAATGAACCCTTCAAAGTCATTCATGAAGGTTGAAATCAACTTCTTCAAAGTTCTGCTAATGTTAATGTTCTGACCTCTTCCCCTGAATCAAGAATGTTCTTCATGGTATAAAGAATATTGAATACTTTCCAGAAGGTCTTCAGTTTACTTTCCCCAGATCCATCAGAGGAATCATGACTTATGGCAGCTATAGCATTACAAAAAATATATCTTAATATAATAAGACTGCCTGGTTCATGGGCTGTAGAATGGATGTTGTGTTAGCAGGCATAAAAACATTAATCTCATAGTGTATCTTCATCAGCGCTCTGGAGTAACCAAGTACATTGTCAATGAACAATAATATTTTGAAAGGTATCTTATTTTCTGAGCAGCAGGTCTCAACACTAGACCTAAAATATTCAATAAGCCGTATTGTCAAGAGATGTGCTATCACCCATGATTTTTCATCCTATCTGTAACATAATTCTTAAGGATCCTAAGATTTTCAGAATGGTAAATGAACAATGGCTTCAACTTAAAATTACCAGCTGCATTATCCCCTAACAAGAGAGTCAGTCTGTGCTTTAAGGTTTTTGAAGTCAGTTATCAACTTCTCTTCTCTAGCTATGGAGGTCTTGGATGGCATCTTCTTCCAACAGAAGACTGTTTTGCCTATGTGGAAAATGTGTTGTTTAATGTAGCCACCCTCATTGAGGTTCTTAGCTAGGTCATCTGGACCACTTACTGCAGCTTCTACGTCAGCACTTGCTTCTTCACCTCGTGTGTTTATGTTTTAGAGAACGCTTCTTCCCTTAAACCCCATCAATCAACCTCTTCAGGCTTCATAATTTTCTTCTGCCGCTTCCTCATCTCTCACAGTTTTCACTGAAATTGAAGAGAGTTAGGGCTTTGCTCTGGGTTAGGCTTTGGCTTAAGGGAGTGTTGTGTCTGAACTGATTTCTATCCAGGCCACTAAAACTTTCCTTATTATCAGCGATAAGACTGTTTTGCCTGTCTATCATTCATGTGTTCACTGGATTAGCACTTTTGATTTCCTTTAAAACTTTGACTTCACTTGGCTAACTTTGGCACAAAAGGCGTAGTACTCAGCCTGTCTCAGTTTTTGACTTGCCTGCCTCAGTAAACTTAATCACGACTCAGTTCAGTTCAGTTCAGTTCAGTCGCTCAGTTGTGTCCGACTCTGCAACCCCATGAATTGCAGCACGCCAGGCCTCCCTGTCCATCACCAACTCCCGGAGTTTACTCAGACTCACGTCCATCGAGTTGGTGATGCCATCCAGCCATCTCATCCTCTGTCGTCCCCTTCTCCTCCTGCCCCCAATCCCTCCCAGCATCAGAGTCTTCCAATGAGTCAACTCTTCACATGAGGTGGCCAAAGGACTGGAGTTTCAGCTTTAGCATCATTCCCTCCAAAGAAATCCCAGGGCTGATTTCCTTCAGAATGGACTGGTTGGATCTCCTTGCAGTCCAAGGGACTCTCAAGAGTCTTCTCCAACACCACAGTTCAAAAGCATCAGTTCTTCAGCGCTCACAACTAGCTTCTGATTTAAAGTGAGGGAGATGTGACTCTTCCATTCACTTGAACACTTTAAGGCCATTATAGAATTACTCCTTGGCCTAATTTCAATATTGACATGTCTCAGTCCATAGGGATGCCTGAGGAGAGGGAGAAAGTTGGGGAAAGACCAGTTAGTAGAGCATTCAGGACACACACAACCAATGGATTAAGTTAGCTGTCTTATATGGGCATAGTTCATGGCGCCCAAAAATAGTTACAATAATGACATCAAGATCACTGATTACGGATCATCATAACAAACACAATAATGTAAAAATTTGAAATATTGTGAGAATTTCCAATATGTGACTGAGCCATGAAGTGAACAAATGCTATCGGACTTTTGTCTTGCTTGAAGCAAGGCTGCCATGAAACTTCACTTTGTAAAAATTGCGATATCTGCTAAGCACAATGAAATGAAGCACGCCTATACTCCTTAATCTAAAAAGCAAAATATAAATTAGTAAAGAGATTATAGGCTTCAGAATCAGAGAAACTGGGTTTGTCTCTAAATGTATGGTCTTAAGTAAGTTACCTAAACACTCTGAATCTTATTTTCTATACTAGTAAGTGGATATAATATCTTCATCATCTTTTTGAGAAGCTAAATCTCCACTAGATGATCAAACTTATACTACTCAAAATAATTTATGCTAATTCTTATTTTAAAAGAGATCATGAAAAACTGAATTAAAATTGGGGCATCTGAAATGTTGAAAACCAGCATTCTGTTCTTCCTTTTGAAATGATATTGTCTTAAATTGGAAAAATCCCTTGTATTCATAGATATTATTTATAGTTTATAAGTTCAAAAAGAAATTGCACTGTATGTAAAGAGCCAGAGCAATTTATATTACCAAAGTTACAACACGTACAATTCCTACCCTCTTCAGCCTGTTCATCAGATTCACCTAAGAGGGGAACTCTTTACAGCAGCTCAAAGTTCTGAGAACCATGAGATAATCGAATTTCATGCAATTTCATTTCTAACCAATTCCAGTTCCAAGTTTAAAGAAGGGAAAAATGCCAACACATTCTATAAACGATCAACATCTGAAACAGATCAAATCAGAACCATTTATCCAGGGCTTGCTATAGATAGGAAGCAAATAAGGTATAGAATATCTCCTGCCAGGAGATTAAAAATATAGTAGGAAATGTAACAGGCAGGTTAAATAAAGATTCTGTTATGTCTGAGGATATTCCATTCTTGCTGGTTACATATGGTCAAAGTAAGGGGTGGAGATAACAAGGATGCCCAGTCTAGACCACCAGTCCTGCCAATGCTTACTCTATCTTGGGTCATCTAATATTATGACCTCTGTCAGAAGAAGGCTACAGGTGCTTCAGTTCATCTTGCTGCTGGTGGTAAATAAAAGGAGAAATAGGAACTAAAGCGAAAGGAGAAAAAGGTCTATGTGTTTTTATTCCTACCTCCATCTTTATTGCCATTTGATTGAAAAGTGACTATTTGAAGACAAGTGGGTCCAACAACATGCAGTTCATATTTGCATGTTGAAAAATACACATTATGTATGTTTTGTTTCTGTTTTTCCTTTTTAATACAGTGGTGTATAAGTAGGAAAGCTTCAGGCATATAAGAGCCACGTAGTCTTATAAATGTTAACTTGACTGAATCAAAACTGTTATTTCAATCAAACCCCTAGAGTCTATGAGGAAAGTGGAACTAAATTATACAAAGATCTTAAATGGTCATTTAAAACATATTTTTGTATAGTTTTATATTGCCCAGAATAGTCTTTGAGTAACCTTTAAAAAAAAGCTTTTGTAAAATGAATTCAGCTATTCAAAAATGAGTGTTAAACCAAAGCAAACATCAGCAACATGATGTAATAGATAGAAACTTAATGTATATTAATCTCCTTAATGTTTTGCCATCTAAACTAAGGGTATTCTTCATGACACAAACTTATACAGATCTAGTCACTTAAGTAACAATGCAATGCAAAGGGCAATCAAAGTTGGGGTTTCACTTTCTGATTTAACTATTGTTATATCCAATGTTTTTTTATTCCCCCATGCCTAAGTTTAATCATTAACTCAACAAATATATAATTATTGCCTACTCTATCCAATTCACTATTACTTGTCACTGGAGCTATCTTTGTAAATATAAAGTATTTTCTGTTGGTTTGGGGATTTTTATTTAATGGGGGAAAGAGAGAAGTGAAATTTACAAAATATTATTTTTCAATATGTCTTAAGTGCTATGTGAGGAAGTCACGGAAGATATATTTAAAAATATAATGTTTGAACTTCTGATGAATGGGAATTAACAATCAGAAGGGGCTGGGATGGGTGAGGACAGTCATAGATAAATAGCGCAGTATGGTATTTTGAACTATATCTTATATTATGATTGACATTGAAAACTTCCCTTATCAGGATTCTTCTACAGGACAGGGTTAATTAGCTCCTTATATGAATCCATAGTATACAATTTTCATAACCTGCCTCTCATTTTTTGATATTTTACATGCAGACTTAAGAAATGATGCACTTCATTCTCATGCAGAGAGCCTTAACTTATAAGATGATTTGTAGTATCAGTTTAAATTCATAGTCATAAGCTTGTTCAATTGAAAGATATGCACATTTTAAAATATTTTTTAAAAACATATTGCCAGATTCACTCCTGAAAAATTATTTGCACTCCCACCAAAATTGTATGGGAGAATCCATTTCTCCACACTTTCAGTAAGTAGCCCTTGGTATCATTTCTTATAATTCTAGCTAGTTTGACTGGCAAAAAAGAAAAAAAACACATTTGACTCCTTTTATTTTCATATTTGCTTTCTGTTGAGTTTCAACATTGAAAAATACTGTGAACTAGACAGTGAGATTAGCTGGTTAGTTTTCAAGACTCTGATGTGTACTAAACCAATGAAGAGATGTAACAAAGAAGGAGTATATCCTGGACATCCTAGAGTGCAAAGTCAAGTGGGCCTTAGGAAGCATCTCTATGAACAAAGCCAGTGAAAGTAATGAAATTCCAGATGAGCCATTTCAAATCCTAAAAGATGATGCTGTTAAAGTGTTATACTCAGTATGCCAGCAAATTTGGAAAACTCAGCAGTGGCCATAGGACTGAAAAAGGGCAGTTTTCATTCCAATGACAAAGAATGTTCAAACTACCGCACAGTTGCACTCATCTCACACACTATCAAAGTAATGGCTAGTGTGTGAGTCTCACACATTAGCAAAGGCTTCAATAGTATGTGAACTGAGAACTTCCAGATGGTCAAGCTGGATTTAGAAAAGGTAGAAGAAGCAGAGAACAAATTGCCAGCATCCATTGTATCATAGAAAAAATAAGAGAATTCTAGAAAAACTTCTAGTTGTGATTCATTGAGTACTCTAAAGCCTTTGATTGTGTGGATCAAAACAAACTGGAAAATATTTCAAGAGATGGGACTAGAAGACCACCTTACCTGCCTCCTGAGAAATCTGTATGCAGGTCAAGAAGCAATAGCTAGAAGAAGACATGGAACAATGGACTGTTTCCAAATTGGGAAAGGTGTATGTCAAGACTATATATGTGTCATCCTGCTTATTTAACTTATATGCAGATTACATCATGCGAAATGTCAGACTAGATGAAGCACAAGCTGGAATCAAGATTGCTGGGAGAAATATCAATAACCTCACATATGCAGATGACACCACCTTTATGGCCAAAAGCAAAGAGGAACTAAATAGCTTCTTGATGAAAGTGAAATAGGAGAGTGAAAAAGCTGGTTTAAAACAACATTCAGCAAAAACCACCACAATATTGTAAAGTAATTAGCCTCCAATAAAAAATTTTTTAAAAGACACACACAAAAAAAACCCTCAACATTCAAAAAATGAAGATCATGGCATCCGGTCCCATCTCTTCATGGCAAATAGATGGGGAAACAATGGAAGCAGTGACAGACGTTATTTTCTTTGGCTCCAAAATCACTGCAGATGGTGACTGCAGCCATGAAATTAAAACATGTTTGCTCCTTGGAAGAAAAGCTATGACAAACTAGACAGCATATTAAAAAGAAGAGACATTACTTTAGTGACAAAAGTCCATATAGTCAAAGCTATGGTTTTTCCAGCAGTCATGTGTGGATGTGAGAGTTGGACCATAAAGAAATCTGAGCACCAAAGAATTGATGCTATTGAACTGTGGTATTGGAGAAGAATCTTGAGAGTCCCTTGGACTACAGATCAAACCAGTCAATCCTAAAGGACATCAGTCCTCACTGGAAGAACTAATGCTGAAGCTGAAGGCCCAATACTTTGGCCACCTATGAGAATTGACTCATTGGAAAAGACCTTGATGCTGGGAAAGATTGAAGGCAAGAGGAGAAGGGGATGACAGAGGATGAGATGTTTGAATGCCATCAGTGACTCAATGGACATGAGTTTGAGCAATCTCTGGGAGTTGGTGATGGACAGGGAAACCTGGCGTGCTGAAGTCCATGGGGCTTCAAAGAGTCAGACATTACTGAGCGACTGAACTATACTGAACGACTGAACTGTACTGAACTGAACAATGAAGGATGATGTTCTGATTTCTATTTTTAGTTTGCTGCAGAAACAGCTTTTTATGGAGTGGGGGACATGGATACATGAAGTTGGATTTTTAATAGCTGAAATATTTGAGGAAGATCTACAAATGAAACTTTGACTGCAAATCCCATGATCTAAAAACTACAGAATCTTTTATTATTATACATATTCCATACCACCTATAGATGTTAATAAAGAAAAAGACTTTTAGGAATTCTAGTTAAAAAAGAGATAGTCTCTACTTATTCTACATGTTGCTTATGCAATACTTGTGTTAATTTCTTCAATAATAATGCTTTTTATTTGCTTTTTTCTCTCCTAAGGAAAAACTGGTCTACTTCCTGGATTGTTCTTTCTAGTCGGAAAATTGAATTTTACAAGGAGTCCAAGCAGCAGGCGCTATCTAACATGGTGAGTAGTTCTCTGTGTTTACTATTATCATCTTCATAGAAATATTGTTGAATTGAAAGTTCAGTTTCAGCAGAAATCGCACTAAAGCCTTCAAGCTAGCAACATCTGAAAGCAGATGGAAGAAATGACTCAATAAACTTTTAATCAGATGAAGGAAAAATAGAACTTAGTGTCTGTTTTATTAAGTGGTGCATTTGGAGAATAATCACAAAATGAGATGAATAGTGAGCAGCTATCTAGTAATGGGAAGGTAACACTTTAAATTAAGGTGCCATTTATAAATGCTTTATTCTTATTTATGAAATGATCACTAAATGCAGCTACTTGCTCAAATAATGTATTATAAAGCATGTTATAAAATGCATTAGTAATAAATGCTTAACGGATGAGACTATGGGAAGCTGTTTTAAAGAATATTGTAGGACGTAAATCGTATTAAACCATGTATGTGCATCTTTAATACATGAATTTAAGTTGTTATCTAGCATGCTATAAAGTGCTTCACACATTAATAAATAATAATAAGCTGTTTATAAATGGCACCTTAATATAGAGTGATACCAATGAGGAAACACTCTACGTTAACAAAGTGATTTTTTATCTTAGTCTAACTATGACTTCACTACATCCAGCTAACCTTTCTGAATAGTTCTATGACTCAATCTAATGGCACTAATACAATTTCTGTATCCTGTAGTTATTACAAAGTGAAATTTGTAGGGCTTCTTGATTTGTACCTGGAGGAAGGCCTTACAAATGCCCACTGAGATTTGACAGTGATCATAAGTAGGAGCAATTCTGAGCTAGTTACTGGGGCAATTCAAGCTCAAAACCTCACTGCCCGAACACCAGAGCTGCCGCACGATGTCGGAGACAGTGGGCAAGCAGCATATCTGACAGCCTCCTGATTAAGAAGGACTCCGGGCAGGAACCAACCTGCCATACCCCATTGGCCTGATGGGCAGCCGGGAAAGGGGTCTCCTGGCAGGAATTAACCACAACGAGCTAATTTGTATTTGGCAGGTAATAAAACGATGGAAAGTTCTTTGCTTTCCAGCCACTAGTGGTGTTTGCTATGTAATCCTCTTTAAATAGGAAATAGAAAATCATTTGCTAGGAGATTTTTTTTTTTTTTTAAGGAGAAGATTTTAGTAAGAACAAAAGGTAGCATTTGGCTTGCTCCTGATAATTGCAATAGCCTTTATCCTCAAGTAGCTTGCTGATTTTTGGAGTCTCAGTGCAGTCCAATCTGTAAACTAATTATGAAGAAATTAAAAATATATCTCAGTCCTTTGTATTTTTAATTTAAACTGCCTCGGATATTTGTTTTAGGGTTTTGTTTTTATTTTTTATTTATTTTTTGGCTACAGTAATGTTGAGATAATCTTTTTTGAGAAAAATAAAGTACCCCTAAGGCCCAGGCACAAAACAACTCCCATCCACCCATGGGTCCTTTATCTTCCCTTTGAATGAGTTCTGAGGGGAAAGTCAGGAAGGAAGGAAAGTAGCTTGCCTTTCTGAGTTTGGCTGCTGAGAAGATGATCTTTGTCTTGCTGGGTGAGAAGAATTCCATTGGAGCAGAGTTGATGTGAATGTGCTGGGGTAATGGGAGAGATTAGATTTCAAATTAAAGCTTTTGGTTTGCGTTTATTTTATTATTTTAATCTCATACCAGGAGATATAATTATCAGCTGCTTAATTTTGTACAGGTGGAAGAGAACTCCCCCTTCCATAATAGGCAAACTTTGCAAGTCACCTCATTCATTGCATACCTCCAGATCAAGCTTCAGAATTGTTGTAAATTGATAATAGATTTTACCTTCAGTGAAAATTTGTTAACCTTTGTTTTGTTTTTCTTTTTGGAGGGGTAGTCCCTATTTATTACTTACTGTCCCATTTTCAGTGCTCTTGCATTTTCTCTCACTGCCTTCAAAGCAAATTCAGGGCAGTAACTATGTTTTGTGGTAATGGGGGAAAGAATCACAGATTCCTGTTTGTACTGCATGAATTGCCTTGTTAGTCAACTTCTTGGATACATTTCTAACCAAGGCTTGGTGGGATAGCCCACATTTACCAATACCAGTCTCAGAGAAATGATATGATGATTGCCAGACCTTGATTAAAGATACTGTGGTTTTATTTTGAAAGAGATTTATTCTCAAGTTTCTGAATTTCTCTTGTGCCCCCTTACACGTGTTCTAGTATTATTGTTCACTGTACTTTTGGGGAAAAGTCTGCCCTTTTCTGCAAGGGGTACATAGAAACTGCTTAACTGAGTGCAGAATGTGTTTAGAAGAGTAAATGGTATTTTAATTTGTATAGGAATGATCTTCAAATGCTAATGCACTGGTGAGACAAACCAACAAAATGGCTAGGAGAAGAGTTTTGAAGTTCAACCACAGAGGAATCTATTCTAGTTTTGCCACTTAGAAACTGAAAAGAGTTATTCAACTGCTTTGAGTTTCAAAATCCTCATCTGTAAAGTGGGGACAGTATATCTTTGCCAAGATAATTAGTACAGAGTCACTTCATGGGAAATAGATGGGGAAACAGTGGAAACAGTGTCAGACTTTATATTTTGGGCTCCAGAATCACTGCAGATGGTGACTGCAGCCATGAAATTAAAAGACGCTTACTCCTTGGAAGAAAAGTTATGACCAACCTAGATAGCATATTCAAAAGCAGAGACATTACTTTGCCAACTAAGGTCCGTCTAGTCAAGGCTATGGTTTTTCCTATGGTCATGTATGGATGTGAGAGTTGAACTGTGAAGAAGGCTGTGCCGAAGAATTGATGTGTTTGAACTGTGGTGTTGGAGAAGACTCTTGAGAGTCCCTTGGACTGCAAGGAGATCCAACCAGTGCATTCTGAAAGAGATCAGCCCTGGGATTTCTTTGGAAGGAATGATGCTAAAGCTGAAACTCCAGTCCTTTGGCCACCTCATGCGAAGAGTTGACTCATTGGAAAAGACTCTGATGCTGGGAGGGATTGGGGGCAGGAGGAGAAGGGGACGACAGAGGATGAGATGGCTGGATGACATCACGGACTCGATGGACGTGAGTCTGAGTGAACTCCGGGAGTTGGTGATGGACAGGGAGGCCTGGCGTGCTGCGATTCATGGGGTCGCAGAGTCGGACATGACTGAGTGACTGAACTGAACTGAAAATTAGTTTATAAAAATATACACAATAATCTTAAAATAATTATTATATTCCAATATACTCTATTAAAAATAAATATACTATATTCTGTAGTACATAATATGAAGTATAATGTATTAAGTTGATGCAAAAGTAATTGCAGTTTTGGATCTTGAATTTTAAATCAGTATAGCTAGGCTCAGACACATCTTCATTAATCAAAATAGGAACCATTACAATCAATACACTTTTTGCCGATGAGAAATAAGTCTGTGTATTCCTGCAGTGTAAAAATCTGTGCTTCAGGCTTCAATAAACTCTTGGAAAGCATATTCTACATCCTGCTGGTTGTGGAAGCATTTTCCCTGCAAAAAGTTGTCAAGATGTTTGAAGAAGTGGTAGTTGGTTGGTGAGAGGTCAGGTGAATATGGTGGATGAGGCAAAACTTCTTGGCCCAATTCTTTCAACTTTTGAAGCATTCATTGTGCAATGTGTGGTCATGGAAAAGAATTGGGCCATTTCTGTTGACCAATGCTGGCTGCAGGCATGGCAGTTTTCGATGCATCTCATCAATTTGCTGAGCACATTTCTCAGATGTAATGGTTTCCCCCAGATTCAGAAAGCTGTAATGGATCAGACCAGCAGAAGACCACCAAACAGTAACCATGACATTTTTTTATTATAAGGTTGGCTTTGGGAAGCACTTTGGAGCTTCTTCTCAGTCCGGCCACTGACTTGGTCATTGCCGGTTGTCATATACAATCCACTTTTCACCACATGTCATAATCCAATCGAGAAATGATCCACTGTTGTTGCACAGAATAAGAGAAGACAACATGTCAAAATGACGATTTTCTTGATTTTCAGTCAGCTTATGAGGCACCCACTTATTAAGCTTTTTCACTTTTTCAATTTGCTTCAAATGCTGAATGACCATAGAATGGTTGATGAGTCCTTCAGCAACTTATTTGTAGCTTTAAGATCAGCTTGATGCTGCTCTCAACTGGTCATTGTCGACTTCCAATGGCTGGCCACTTCATTCATCTTCAAGGCTTTCATATCCTTTGCAGAACTTCTCAAACCACCGCTGCATCACACATTTATTAGCAGTTCCTGGGCCAAATGCATTGATCTTACAAGTTGTCTCTGCTGCTTTATAGTCCATTTTGAACTCTAATAAGAAAATCACTCAAATTTGCTTTTTGTCCATCCTTTCCATAGTTTAAAATAAATATAAAGAGCAGGTACTAAGTCATTAGCAAAAAGAACATCAAGTGAGAAATGTGCATTCAGATGATGTGTAACATAACCACACTTATTTAAGTATGTATTCCAATATCAAATGGCAAATTTCAACAATGCAAAAACTGAAATTATGTTTACACTAACCTAATAATTATAATTTATCATTGAATTGATTCACTTGAATTGGTTCACACATGCAGAGAAGAAAAAGTATATTAATTCAAGGAATGCCAACATGTATAGTCTTCCAAAAAGAGAAATATGTTATCCATAGGCAGCATAAAATATTGTTTACGAAGCCATTTCTCTATCTAGGGTTATAGATGTAACATCCTGGTGTCCATATATATGTTCCATATATATCTTCCTCCATTGCCTCTTACACTTACTGCTTTCACATTTAATACAGCATGTCACAGACTGTGGTGCCTGATCCCACATTCCATGTGTGACTATATTTTTTTCCCACTGAAATTCTTTCAGTTTATAACCATGTCCCATTTTTATCAAAAGCAGTCTCTCCCCTGAAGAGAGATACAGAATCACTTTGCTGGTGTGTGTAAATCTGAGTTTCATAGGCTCTGGGTCCTCAGTGACTTATTCAGGGAGGACTGACCTATTCTCTTTTTCTTTTTCAGTAAGTTCATTAAAGAGTAGGATGGCTTTTGAATCAATAATGGATGAGTGGACTGAAGTTCATGTCTATATAAGTTTTCTTCTCAAACTGATGAACCTTTAATAAAGCTGCCATTTCACTGAAAAAAAAAAAAAAAGAAATGGGTCCATTATCACCTACTACTGCACTCACTTTCTAACATGAAGGATATCATATTACCCTAATCCCAAATCTAGGTCAGATGAAACCTCAGAAAGAAAGATAGGCTTCACCAAGAGAGGAGACTGTCTCCTTTTTAATGTCTATACACACTGTCTTTGTTTTGTTCACTTGTTTGGTCCAGACTGGTTGACCCTCTTGTAAAAAGGAGCATTAGAAAACCAGTGGTGTCCTTAGATCTGGGTTTTCTGGATTTATAAAGGAAAGGACAGTGGTTATAGTCTATATTCTGATTTGTAACTTACTTTAAATTTTTAAAATATTGTCACTGGAAAATAATGCAGAATCAAAATATATTAAACAAATTTGTATATTTTAATAGTTATTAATCAAATTTATGCATAATCACCACCCAGGTCAAGATATAGACCCTATAAGCCCTGCCAATTGTCTGTATGTCATCATAGCTTATTCTCTTGTCACAGACTTAAATGGCATCTTAGTCATTATTTTTTCACCCTTTATTATTTTCCCACCTATACCTATAGCTCTTAAAAATATAGTTTATTTCATGTTTTTGAATTTGTAAAATGGAATCACTGCATGCATTGATATTGTTTCTTGCTTCTTTCTCTAAATACGTCTTGCTTTATTTTTTCTTTCTTTTTGTTTTAATCACTTCATATTTTTCTCTCTTGATTTGGGAGTGATACATTTTGTGTTCTATTAATGACTTGCCTGTAATTATAACTTATTAAAGACTAAAGCTATTCAAATATTATTTTAGGATATTTTTAAAATTCACTAATCTCCTTCCCAATGTATATGCTATTTCTGTCTGTATTTTAATTCTTTCTTTTCTATGTTAACACCACTAGACATTATTTGTCCTGTTTTGTAGATTCAATACTGCTTTATATTTGCCTAATATTTGCCACATCCCATGTTATTTATTTTTTCCTGTATCTTAGATCTTCCTTCTAGGATTACTTTTCCTTCTGGTTGAAGTATATTCTGAGAAATTCCTGTAGTAAGGGTCTTGTGGTAACAATCTGTCTGAGCGTCTGCTTGTTTCAAATCTATTTCTCCCTCATTTTGGAAATATATATTCTCTCTGGATATAGAATTTTGAGTTGGCAGTAATTTCCTTTCAATACATCTAAAATAGCTTTCCACTGTCTTCTGTCATCCATTATTGTGATCAAGAAGTTACCTGTTAATCTAACTACCATCCTTTGGTTGCTCGTAATATTTCCACAGTTTCACAATGATACATTCAAATGTCAATTTCTTTTTATTTCCCTGACTGGATTGTTAGGTCCCCTGAAATTGATTATAGCTCTCATTAATGTAGTTTATTAATAGAAAATCCCAAGCTATTATCTTTTCAAATGAAGCTTCTTTTACATTTTCTCTTGTTTCCTTCTAAGCCCCTAGTTAAACCTGTGTTTTCTCACTCTAGCCTCCACATGCTTTATATTCTTCTTTCTGTCTCTCTGAAGCATTCCAAATAACTTCTCTTGATTCATTTTCTCATTCTTTAATTCAATCTCCCTTTGTGATAATCATTATTTTTTAAGTTATTAAAATTTTAATTTCTAGAAGTTTATGTTTTTAATTTACTATGTCATTTGTTAGTTATTCACCCATACACATTTTAAAAACTCGCTTTTATTTTGTGAAAATTAGAAGGAATTTTTTTTTCAATATTCTATGTCTTGTGATTCTAACATCTGAAGTCTGTGTCAATTTTTGCTGGTTCTCACTCATGTTGCATTGTTTCCCTGTGTGTCTGCTTACCTTTGACTTTGTGCTAATCATTGTTATTAAAATAGCATGAGAAGTTCTCCGAGGTCTGGAATAAATGTGTCCTACTCCAGAGTGTTTTGCATTTTCCTCAGGTTATCTGTGGGCATGTCCAGTGATTGATTAGATCAATCTAACACTTTAAAATTTTCAAGTTATGTGTACATAAAAGGAGGGCTACAGTTGTGCTATATCTTATCAGGGACAGAAGTATTCACTCCTTCTTCTCTTACATTGCTCTTCTACAAAGGCAGTCTTCTTTATAACCCCTTGGGATTGCAGAAAAGCTACAAGTTTAATATTAGTTTGCCTTTATCTTTTTATAATGCCCTCAGACAAGGTGAAGTTATGTTGATTCGATATTATGCTTTTCTCTCTGGGTTCAGATTCTCACCTCTAAAAAATACTTTCCTTGGAAGTTCCCACTATCTTTTCAGCTTTTCAATTTTAAAGGTAAGTTTAAAAAGAAGTATTTTATCCAGCACTTTTCATTGTTTTTGGTGGGAGAGTTGATCCAAATAGCATAGTTTCTCATTACAATCTACCTCACTTTCATTTAAATATGCATTTGGTTAATCAAGTTTGTGCTATTTATATAAGCCTTGGTGGGAAAAGACTTCATAAGAATATGTATTGAAATCCTACAATGAACAGCTTGCTCGTTAGGGCTACATATAAGGCATAGAGATATAATCAAGATAGTCTTTGCTTTATAGCTGTCTCTGCCAAAAAAAATAGGATGAGATGAAACAAGAAACATAGGAGAGGTTTTTTTTTTTTTTTAACATTTAAAGGAAGGAGAGCTCACATCTGTGAAAGATTTGAATTAGGCCTTGAAGGATGGTTATAATTTCAGTATGAGGAGATTTGTGGGCAGGGAAAATTCCAGCGGAGTAAAAAATGAAATGAAATGAAAATGAACAATGGTATGAAACTGAAAATGGGCAAGGTCTGTGTGCTAAAAAGAGAAATGAGTTTTTTTAGTTTGGTTGGAAGATAGGATAAAAGAAAATGATTGAGAAGACTGCCATGGATTGAGATTTGCTACCAAGGGCAGCTCTTTAATAAGGTGTGCCTGTACGCTCCAAACATTTTCACCCTAGAATAACCTCTCATAGCTCTTCTTTTAACAAATATATACTGAACAGCAATATGACCCAGGTGTTATTTGTTTTAAAATGACCGGTACTGTAATAAGGAAGAGACAAGAGAAGAATTAATTCTTCTAACTTCAATTCATTTAGTCCAAGAGCAAAAACTTTTGCTTCAAAAGCAGCTACAGTACTATTTAATTCATCTGGAGCCAGAGACATCCTAAAGAAACAAAATTTGTCAGTTTGATTTATCCTTTGAGGCCTTGGATCATATCCCTTTCCATTTTTCAGGTACACTTATCTACTTTTGTACCACCAAAGTATTTCAGTTGGCTCCTGAAATTCAATTGAAACTTTCTTCCTGTGTACCTTCCATACTTTGTGATTTTAGAGCATCTGCCTGATATGGGGTAGACCTTGGACTATAGCTGTGAGATCTGGCAAATATGCACTTCTGGTTAAAATATATATATATGGATTATTTCATGAGGAAGAAGCTGCGTAATTTAGAGAACTCATTCATTTATTTATTTTATGAACTATTAACAGCTCCTAACAGGTGTCACACTATGTGTTATTAAACCCTAGAGATATCCAGATTATTAATATATGATCCCTACTCCGCAGGTGCTTATGTTTCAGTAGGGGAAACAGAATCATACTTAGGTTTATTATAATAGAATATGATTAACATGATGAAGAAATATAAGAAAACATGCTGGGGAACCATAGGTCTAGCTACAGGTAGTCCTTTCCCAAGGAAACTGTGGTGCTGAGTAATGCTCAGCTTATGTATCTCTTCATGTATTAATTCTGCAAATATCACTGAGGGTGCTCGGTATTAAGCCATTATTCTAGGTATTATGAAAGATACAAAAATGAAACAAACTCAGATCTGTCATTTGAGGGCCTGGAAAGAAATAGAAAACACACCCATAAGTCAAGTAATTGTAGTGAAAAAGCGGACTTTGATAATTACTCCAGAATGGCATGGACATGGGCATGAGTTAGTTTTATGGTAAACAAGTGGAGAAAGAGATTGCCTCCAGTTGAAAAGCGTTCTAAATATAGCCACACAGGAAGTGAAATTTGAGGACGTTTCTGAAGGCTGAAGAGGATTTCAATGCAGAAAAAGAGGGGAGAAAGACACTTCACCTGAAAAGAAGGGAGTGAGCAATGATTAAATATGGGAAATCAATTCCTTAATTTATTTATTTTCCAAATATTATCGATTTCTTGTATTGCTCCACATACTATGCTAGTCATTGATCTTAAAAATATTTCTTGGTGGTTCCGAGGCCTAGGGTGTATATGCACCATTCCAGACTGTTTTGTGCAGACTATTAAACCTTGAACCGGATTGTGAGAAGAGGTGATTTCTTTCTATAGGCCCTGTGGAGCCCTGTATCATTAATATCGTGTTGGCCAAAAAAAGATATTACTGAGAAACCTCAACGAATCTTTTGGCCGACTCAATACTGTGTGTGTATATGTGCTAAATTGCTTCAGTTGTGTCTGGCTCTTTGCAACCCTATGGGCTGTATGTAGCTCTCCAGGCTCCGCTATTCATGGGGATTCTGCAGGCAAATACTGGAGTGGGTTGCTGTGCCCTCCCCTAGAGGATCTTCCCAACTCAGGGATGGAACCCACGTCTCTTAAATCTCCTACACTGGCAGGTGGGTTCCTTACCACAAGTGCCATCTAGGAAGCCCCAACTACTGCATATCCTCAAATTAAGAGAGTTAGAGTTTTCAGCAACAGTTTGGGGGAATTAAGTTTTGGGTTTTTTTCCTACAGTAAAAAAAGGAAGACTTGTTAAACTATCTGAAAAACCTATTCTAAAGATCTATGAAATGGATGAGAGCAATAAGGCCTGTGCTGGTACTGATAAAGATTATAGCAAAACAGCTAAATCTGTCATCATTACGGCCCAATGCATTTAGTAGATCACAGGACATCTTCTCCCTCAAAATATACATTAATATTCTCCCATGACCTGATCTTTTAGCAGTCTGGTCATTTGTAAAGAAGTCCTCATACAAAGAAAGCAAATAGGGTGATTCATCTAAGGAGAGCTGAAGAATACGCTGTGGCCCAAACATGGGTATATCAGCACATCAGTGGGCACCAGTTCAAACAGGGAGGTATTTTCATGTGATGCCAGAATATGTGTTCAGTGTGGCACCTTACTAAAACAAATGCATTGTGCAAACTTTATTTCTGATTAGGAAGTATCTCATTTCCACATCCACCCAAAATCAGCCCAAGTGAACCTTATTTCCTTTTATATTTATCACATGATACTCAGAAAACTTAGTATCAATTTTGACATAAATTCTGAAGTATTATAAGCATTTTAGGGACCATTTCTCCCCTCAAACCATACAGTTATAAAGCCAGTTGTTCAATATGGAAACTACATGTTGACTGTGTATGTAACTCGGATTTTTTGGCTACTTTTGTTTTTCACTTTACACTGAAATAATATTTCTAATCAGAGGCAAACACTGGCAAATTTTACTTCTAATGACAGAAAACTTTTCCAAGGCATTTAATAAACTATTAACGTTTTTAGACCAGTCATTCAGCCATAACCTTGAAAGCAAAAAAAGAGTAATATGAAAGCCTTCATTAAAATAATTTGTTTACTTTTTCTTAATATTGTTTACTTCCAATGCAGATAATGAGCATAAGCATTAATTAAATAATGCAATATATTTAATGTTCATTCACTGTAGCATGACTTTAATAACAAAGTGGACTTATTTATGGGAGTAAAATGATGTGATTTAGCAAAAAGATGAAAACAGTTTTAATCAGAAAGCTATTCATGAATTATTGAGTATTCTGTACAAAATGAATATGGAATTATTTTATCTTTGTAAAGTGAGTGTTAAGCCCTTATTCGGATCCCTGCTCAAAAAAATAATAAAAACAGAGGTGTATACAATAGATCTACCAACCTTAGCATAACAAAGCCATTTAAAATCTGTGATTAATGTCTTAATCCTTATAATAATAGTGCTCTGGCAAAGTCAGCGTGGTTCATATTGGGGGCAGATTATTAGTACACCCATTGATTACACTATCATATGGTCTCATCATACATTTAAAACTTAAAAGAAAAAAAACAGTCCAAAATCTGGAGGATGACAGGTGGGGATCAAAGAAAGAAAAGAAAAGGAAAAATGAATTCTAGTATCTGATTAACACAAACTCTGTAAGGAAAAAATGAAATCAAGTGATCGATATTACTATAAATGAGGCCATGTTCTCTGGTTATAATTTTCTCAAGATTTGGCCATTAACCACAATAAATTCTGTATCTTACATAATTTTTAATAACCACAAAAATCTATGAAATTGATAGGATGCTTTATAAATGGATAATAGCTTACTGTCCAATAAACCTCACCTTAGGCTCTTTCAGAAAACTATTTTAATTATGAAGCTTGACTCTCTGTGGTTTATCATTTTGGTCAATGTAATACATGTGATTTAGAGCTTACATTTCTCTAAGATGAAGTGGACTTACTCTACAGTGCATTTTAAAATTTACTGAATATATGTATTTATTCTTCCTTTAAAATTCACTCCTAAATTGAAATGCTCTGGGAAGCAGTATACCATATTAGGTAGAAATAGGAGCCTCTAAGTCAGACCACCTGGGTTAGGAATCCCAGATTCACATTTTATTTGTTGCTAAAATCTTTGATGTTTCTACTGCAGTTTGGGGTTAATAAGAGTACCTACTTCCTAGAGCTATTGTGAGATTGTGTGAGAAAATCGATGTAGCATGCCTAGCACAAAGCAAAGATAATACATATATTTATTATTATTGTCATTATTATTATTACATACAGCAATAGAGCATAGTGGTTAAGAGAACAGACTTTGGAACAAGAACTAGATTCAAACACAAAAACTACCACTTAATAACTATACATTAAAATCCTTGTCTTAATCTTCTGAACAATAACATAAAGATATTTCAGGTAAAAAACAAACAAACAAACAAAAAAAAAACCACTACTGTCCAAAAACAATTTAGAATTTCTTCAGAACTTCATTTCTTATTCATCAGTCAGTTCAATCACTCAGTCGTGTCCTACTCTTTGTGACCCCATTTACTGCAGCACTCCAGGCCTCCCTGTCCATCACAAACTTCCAGAGTTTACTCAAACTCATGTCCATTGAGTCGGTGATGCCATTCATCCATCTCATCCTCTGTTGTCCCCTTCTCATCCGGCCTTCAATCTTTCCCAGCATCAGGGTCTTTTTCAATGAGTCAGTTCTTCACATCAGGTGCCCAAAGTATTGGAGTTTCAGCTTCAGCATCAGTCCTTCCCAGTGAATATTCAGGACTGGTTTCCTTTAGGATGGAGTGGTTAGATCTCCTTGCAGTCCAAGTGACTATCGACCATAGTTCAAAAGCATCAATTCTTCAGTGCTCAGCTTTCTTTAGTCCAACTCTCACATCCATATATGACTACTGGAAAACCCATAGCTTTGACTAGACAGACCTTTGTTGGCAAAGTAATGTCTGCTTTTGAATATGCTATCTAGGTTGGTCATAAATTTTCTTCCAAGGAGCAAGTGTCTTTTAATTTCATTGCTGCAGTCATCATCTGCAGTTATTTTGGTGTGAGTGATTTTGGTATGAGTGATTCTTATTCATACCATAGGCCAAAACAAATATTCCTGGTCAGTTTTCTGCTGCAGGGTGCTTGTGCCATCTCTCGGTTCTATCATCCACTAGTGGCTGTTGAAGGAAGATTAAGACAGCATAGGCAAGTCTGCAAGCTGTGTTAAAGCTGTGAGCTCAGAAGCCTCTCAAATCGTTCTCACTCGCATCCCAGTGATGAGAATGAGTAATGTGGCCACAGGTTGGTGTAAAGGCGGATAGATAAAGTGCAGCCTCTGGATGTTTGAGCTACTTCCCAGAGGAAAGTCTAGACTCTTGAAGAGGGAGCACTGCACACATTTTAGTGGAGAGCTACCTTTCCCTGTCATAGGAAAGAAATACCCATTGTCTCGGTCCTGATTCTCTAGAAAACAAAGCCAAAAATAAGTACCCGTGCTTCTATTTGGGAAGCATGAGCCCAGGACACAGAGAGTAAAGTAAAAAGGAGGTGAAGCAGGAGATGATAGGAAAGGGTAAAGAGGATGTGTTATCATTCTGGCTACCACTCTACACAGAGCCTCAAAGAGACACTAGAGAGGGCTATTGGGCAGGTGCACCACAGTTTTCAGAGAAGCTGCAAATAAACTGGAGAGAGCATGAAGCAGACTGTAGGAGGAAAGGATGGGGTAGGAGAAGGAATTATCAGCCAGGTTTCTTCCCATTTCTTGCTTCAGTTCAGGTCAGTTCAGTCGCTCAGTCATGTCTAGCTCTTTGCGATCCCGTGAATCGCAGCACGCCAGGCCTCCCTGTCCATCACCAACTCCTGGAGTTCACTCATTCTCATGTCCATCGAGTCGGTGATGCCATCCAGCCATCTCCTCCTCTGTCGTCCCCTTCTTCTCCTGCCCCCAATCCCTACCAGCATCAGGGTCTTTTCTCTTCGCATGAGGTGGCCAAAGTACTGGAGTATCACCCAGTCTCCACTCCCTGTGTTGTGTATATCCTGGACACACCCTTATGACTACTCAGAAAGTCAGAGCCTATCCCCTGTAAAGCAGCATTTCATCCAAATCTAGAGGTGCTAGGGAGCTAAACGTCTATCTGCACCTTAGCAACTGAGAGGGCCTTGTATTCCAAGAAGGTGTCTAGACTTCCGCAGGAAGTGGGACCATATGGGCCCAAGCAGGACTGGCCATCTACAGGGACAGCTGAGGCCAACTGAATGAATGAGGGTCTAAGGAGGGAATCTGAGGGGCTGCTGGAGGCATCAAAAATATGCCCAAACTACTCACATTGCAGCATTAAATAGTTTTTATGTAATATAAATGTAAGGCAATATAAGCATGCAACAAACATGGAAGCTTTTATATTTATTCTTGCAAGGTTTTGATTCAGGATAAATACAATAAGTTCTTGAAAGGAGAGAATACTTTCTCCTCAACAAACAAAGTAAACAAATGTATAACATTCTAGTGCTCCAGATCACTAACAAGGCTTTGCTTTTCTCAAAATCTGGTTTGATTTGGTCTTGTACTGAAGAAATTTCACTGGAGAAACAATTTCAGCTATTATTAACACCATTTATATTCATATACATAAAACTCACATCTTACAATCAAAGTATCCACTTCTATGTTGACAGCAGCCATACTTTAGACATTAATAAGATCAGGTATCCATTCAGCACTCTTCCCTAAATCATTTTGCCAAAATGAGAATTTATAAGTGAGTTTTATCCTCCTGCATGATTGATTTTCCAGAAACAAAACCAGTTATGTGATAGAACTTAATTCCTTTAAACAGATTTGGTGTTTCATGTTTCAAACTGATAAGGACAATCTGAGTCTATATTCTGGAACAGCAATTAATCCAAAATAAAAAATGGTAGCTAATAACCTGTTTCATAAAATCTGAGCCTTGTCTTTTTTTTCAACCACATCGAGTAGTAAGGGTATGAGAATGAGTGGCCCCATGATTTGTTGCCCGCACACATGCCCAGTCTTCATCATGGAAAATGCCATCAAGCAAAAGAGCATCTGGCCTTTGATATTTCTTTAATATACATTAAAAGCCCTCAAATATCTCATAAAGAAAAATGGGAACTTAATCCCAAGTGTTTAAGTCAGGGAAAAATATATTATGGAGAGAATATGCTGTCCACTATTATTGGTAAATGGTAAAGATGGACTAAGAAATAATAAAAATCAGAAGTGGACAAAACCTAAGGTCAATTTTTAATAACTTTGCCTTTTCCAGCAAAGAGCTTTTTTATGTTTTATTGTCTAGAAGAAGTAACTTTTAAATACTTCTATTTAAATATTTAAAAAATCAGTCATTTATATTTTAAGTTTACCCAGAATAAATCTATGTACACTTTTAGACTTAAATTTATATTTAGTCAATTTTTAAAAGTACGTTTTTATAATGACGTACAATGTGATACATTGGCATCATGTAGTTTAGCAGACTTTTTCATGTGTTTTATAGCTGTAGAATCAGAAATGTTTTCTATTAAAGGATTCTTTAATTTCAGACTTCTTGAATAAAATCTTGATTGTCTTCCAAATAAATTCTGTAACTTTTTTGAACAACTTATTCCAATATTTAACAATGCTGATAATTTCCCCCTCTAATAAAGCCTAGTCCCTAAAATTGTTCTCCAAGCCTAGGTCTTTTTGCTTTAAATTTGTAAAAATGAATGATTGATTAGGATCATTCTTATATAGCCCTTCATTTACTTAGTTTTCTTTTCTTGAGGTGGATATTTTTATTTGCTAGACTTTTACCAAAATCTCTTTAGTTTTTTCTGTCATACTTTAAAATTTAGCCCAAATCTCTATCATTTGCTTCAATTTTGCTATAATATTAGCTCCTATTAAAGGTCAATATAAATGAGATGATTGTATTTTTATGTCAAGTATTTCTCATTTTATAAACTAAAATTCTGAGGTGTATTTTAAATTTTATTTATTAATATATTGGAATGAATCTGGAAATTTTCTGTTGCAGGTTTCCAGTTTGTAAATTGATTGAGCAGTTAACAGATTTCTGTTTAGGGCTTATTTGGGGCCATTTTGCTAGATTTTAGGAAAATAAAGATTTATAAGACAAATCCAACTTGTTTTGGAACTGGAGGAAAGAGACAAGTCAGAAAGTAGTTGTAATATGTGGATATGTCCAAAAAAGTGTGTTTCAGAGTAGGGAAAATGGTGAGGAGTGAGTGACTGTGCCTACAGAGGTGAAGGAGAGCCTCATGTAGGTTATTTTGGAGTTACGTCATGAAATGGAGCAAGATTATGGCAGATGGCAGGCAAGGAAAGTGGTTGAAGAGAGAAATAAATGTGTTCCAGATGAAAAGGGGTGCATGTACACTCAGATCCCCATGTAGAGAGTCGTGAAAGCATGCTGCATTTTGGAAACTGTCTAGACTTCAGCAATGCTGGCATATAGAAGAAAGACGGATGAATGGAATTGAGAAGGTGATTAGAGGATAATGAAAAGAATTACGGTCCTCATGCGAAGAGTTGACTCATTGGAAAATACTCTGATGCTGGGAGGGATTGGGGGCTGGAGGAGAAGGGGACGACAGAGGATGAGATGGCTGGATGGAATCACTGACTCAATGGACGTGAGTCTGAGTGAACTCTGGGAGTCGGTGATGGACAGGGAGGCCTGGCGTGCTGCGATTCATGGAGTCGCAGAGTCGGACACGACTGAGAGACTGAACTGAACTGAACTGAAGGTATTTGTACATTATTCTGTAAATAAAAAATTTTCTAGAAGAAATATTTTTGAGATTTATATCTTAGGAAAAAAAAATCAAAACGCAGAGAATGAATTGAAATGGTTTTTCCTGCGATCAGAAGAAACAGCATGGAGAGGAATTCAGATGGGAGAAAATAAGAACTCAAACGAGACTGTGACCTGGTTCTGGAATTTGTGGTTGTTGGTGTAAAGTAGAGAATTAAGAAAATAAGGAGAGTAAAGGAGGTAAAAAAATGATTAGGCAAGATGAGCAATAGAGAAAGGGGGGCAACTCTGAGAAGACAGTGATTTCACAGAGTTGTCTGTGCTACATCCTAATGATAGAAAATAGAGTTCTGGGGACAAGAAACCACCGGGAAGTTAGCATGTTTATAAGTGATGGATCAGATCATAGGCAAGAGCAAAACCCAAAGGATGCTTGTAAGCTATGAGAAATAATAAAGGTCTAGAGCCATAAACCAAGAATTACTAACATTTGAGAAATGGGTTTCCCTGGTGTTTCAGTTGGTAAAGAGTCCACCTGCAATACAGGAAACCAACGGCAATGTGAAGACCCAAGTTCAGTCCCTGGGTCGGGAAGGTCCCCTGGAGAAGAATATGGCAGCCCACTCCAGTGTTCTTGCCTGGGAAACCCTATGGGCAGAGGAGCCTGGCAGGCTACATTCAATGGGGTCCCAAGAGTCAGGCATGACTTAGAAACTAAACCACCACCACCACCAAGAAACGGGATGAGGAAGTGAAGTCAGTGAAATAAACAAGCAAACAAACAAACAAAAAAAAAAACAGAGAAGGCAACATATAAAAGGTGAAGAATTTGGAGAGAAAGTGTCTTAGCTTGAGAGACAAAGAGTTTTAAGGAGAAGGGCCAGCAGCATTTCATATTACAGAGTTCAGCTGGAATCTTTAGAGGTGAGAAAGCATCAGACTGTTTCTGTTGACCTTAATGGTTAAGATACTGTGAAGAGGATGGAACAAGAACAAACAGAGAATGTAACTGCAGGAAACTCTGAAGAATCCTGGTCATCATAGAAGGAAATGGGTGAGATTGAGAAACTGTGAAGTTGTGGCTTAGTGCTTGCTTTCTTCTGTGTTTTTATTTTTTTTTTTAAGCAAAAGTGACCTCAGTGTGATTATAGGCTAAAGGATATAATCTACTTGAGAGAAACTAAGGGATGTGATTGGATGGAAATAAAAACTACAGAGGAAAACCCTTGGGATGAAGACTGAGCGTCTCTCGCCCTGAGGAAAAGCAGGACGTGCCTCATGAGCTGTTCGTGCACTGCACGGCACTAGCAGCCCAGGTGCTTTTGGTGCTCATAGTGTCACTGTCTTGCTCAGACATGGGAGTGCATTAGACATGGGGACGAAAGTCATAGACCCGGCTCGAGAAGTCTGGAATCCAGAAGTGAAAGTGGGAAATGAGGAAACGAGAAAGAAATAGAATGTGTTAATTCTTATTTTTGGACCTAAAAAGATGTTAGGTGGGCCAGTAGGAGAAAAGGATAGGTATGGAAGGGAGGCAGTGTTCAAGGACTTGGGATTTGGAGTCAGATAAAAATGAATCCATATCTCAGCTGAGACCCTTATTAAGTGTATGAGCTAATGCAATAAAGTTAACCACTCTCTGCCTGAGTTTCTTCACATGTCAATTAAAGGCCATGGCATTAACTTCACAAGATTGTTGTAAGGAAATAAAGAAGTTGATATAAAACTTTCAAAGGGAAGACATATAGAATATATTCTGTTTGTTCATTTTGATTGCACAGACTAACTACGAAAGTGGGGAGAATGGTGAATGTTCTAGCACAAGAGCTCTATGACCTCTGTGAATTATGAGTAAGCCATTTGGTGGGATAACAAGCTTTAGGAGAGAGGTGCCATTCAAAAAATAAGAACTGACTAGGAACACATAAAAATTCTGCAAAGCATTCATAACATTAGTTTTGGCAATGATTTCCGGGGTATGTTAAATGTCCTTATCACAATGATAGTGATGAAAGTGTCAAAGAGTCAAAAGCCCAGCTTAAGTAGATGGCCATTATTTGCAATGTCAAGTCATTTCTATAAATTTGAGGAATATGAAGGGGATTGTAGAAGAAAACGTGAATGAGAGACTGGAGTGAATCATCAAATGATGGAGAGAGAGGGGCAGGTTGAATTGCCTGCTGAATCAGGACACAGATATGGACATGAAAGGAAGTGAAATCCAGGGCATGACACTGGGAGAACACACAAAGGTCTGCAGATTTCAGTAACCTCAAAACCAAGCATGACAGGGTGGGAGTAAGAATGACTCAGAAAGCAGGATTTGTTAAGCAAAAGGCAGAATGAAGATTATTAACCAGGGAGAAATGGTGAAGCAGTGAGCTCATGAAGAACATAAGACATGGTTCAAAGTCATATGAGTGAGCACTAGGAGGTGACTAAAAGTAATGGACAGAGCATGCAAAGCAAAAACTCACAAAACAAAGACTGCTTAACCAGTAAACCAAATATAAGCCCTAGCTAGTATAAAATTAGAAATTTTCAAATGCCCAAACCTTCCTTTCAAAGCACAAACCCAAATTGCACTTTGGTATTGGAGAAGGCGATGGCACCCCACTGCAGTGCTCTTGCCTGGAAAATCCCACGGACGGAGGAGCCTGGTGGGCTGCAGTCCATGGGGTCCACAAGGAGTCGGACACGACTTCACTTTCACTTTCACTTTTCACTTTCATGCACTGGAGAAGGAAATGGCAACCCACTCCAGTGTTCTTGCCTGGAGAATCCCAGGGATGGGGGAGCCCGGTGGGCTGCCATCTCTGGGGTCACACAGAGTTGAACACGACTGAAGCGACTTAGCAGCAGCAGCAGCGTTTTCATTTATGAATTTAGTAAATATTCAATGAACAACAGTTAGTTACCAGACATGGTTCCATATATTGGAAAAATAGTGGAGGAAAAGGCAAGCAAGTTCCCAGCTCAGGGAATTAAATTCTAGTGGGAGAAAAACAGACAGCATAAAACTATGTGTATTAATTCAACTAGGAACAGATCTATGGTGAAATTAAAATAAGTAGGTAGAGAGTAATCAGTAATATTGGAATGCCACTATTTTATATAAGACAGTCAGAGAAAAGACTTCTGTCAAGGTGACATTTAGCTAGGATCTGATGGAGAAGGAGTCGGCCATGTGAAGATTGGGAGGTATTCCAGGTAAACAGGTGGTGTAAAAGCCCAGTGGGAAGATCAAGTTTAACAGAGAAAGACAGAAACAAGATCAATATGTCTGTACTAGTCTAGTGAGAAAAGCCTCTCTTTTCCCTAAATGTTTCATGTTTTAACATGAATATGATCACACTGTATATTCAATTTTCAAGGACAACACGATAGTTAAAAACAGACTCTGAAGGGGCACTGCTAACATTCAAATACTGGCTCCTCCTTTCCTATGTGCGTTACCTTGGGAAAGCTTACCAAACCATTCTGACACATTTTCTTACCTGTAATATGATAATAATAATAGTACTTACTTCATACAGGTGCAATAAAAATTAATAGCCATAAAACACATAGAAAAAATGTTTGGCCTATAAAAATGCTTCTTATGTAAAATCTTTTCATTTTTTTTTTCCTTATTGCATTATGTGGGAAAGATAGTCTTTTTTCTTACATATGCTTATTGATGATTATTTCTATTGGTTCTGAGTGTCCCATAATTCAAGTAACTGTAGAAACAGGTTGCACTTAATTTCTCTATGTCATAAATCACAAAACATCATTATCATGCTTTAGATTTTCCACAGCAGTGATCACCTGGGTTGTGGAGTATGGGAAAATAGTAGAAGTATTTCACTATCTGAAGCATTCATTAGAGCCATGCTCATCTTGATTAGTTTCCCATGGAATTACCTCCAAATAATAAAAGAAAGATACGCTGTCAACTGATGCTTTGCCAACTGAATTTATCCTGAAGGAAAGTTGTGCTTGGCCTGTACAATGTTTCCAAAAAATTTTTATTGAGTTGCCAAAAATCAAGAAAATCTCAAATTTTACTATTAAAAACAACTTATTTCTGGCTTCTTCTGAAAAATATTTGCTGTAAACTGAAAGAACATAGTAGGTAAGAGGCAAAAATTGTGAATAGATTTCTTATAACGTTTTTTTACTATTTCTCCATAATTTTATGCTTTAACCTTAAAGTTCATACTATTAAAAATTATATAAAAATATTATAAGCTTTGTATACTAAAAACTTAAAGTATTCTATTGAAAATGGCTTGAGAAAATGGAACTTAGTCTCTAGGAAAACCTGGAGTTCCTGCTCAGAACGTATAAAAATAGTTGGAATCTTTGAAATGTGGCTTTAAATAACTTTCTTTAAAAACAGTAAAGAAATTTTCCAGACAGGTAAGTTTTTATTTTAATGTTCAGAGTTATGCAGATTTAAAGTTATGTACGTATGATGTACTTGAACTAAATGAAAATATGAAGAGACAAATATAGAGGACATTCCCATTAATTGATTATTATAAATTACTGAAGTAAAAACAGCATTTAAGTAACACCCACATTGTACTGTATAAAAGGAAGCACATGTCATAATCTATTTGATCTAAATTGAATTGACTAAATACAAATATATAAATATATATTACATTTATGTATATAGTCTTAAAAGCCAGAAAAGTGGATTTTAAAAGCCATACAATTGATCTTTTAAGTTTATTATCTTTTCCTTTTTCAGCTTTCTTGAGATATAATTGACAAATAATATTGTGTAAATTTAAGGTGTATTGTACAGTGGTTTGATATATATGTACATTATGAAATTATTGCCACACTAAAATTAGCTACTAAAAATATTTTTCACCTCACATAGTTAACTTTCTGTGTGTGTGTATGTGTGGTTATAAATATTAAGATCTACTCTCTTAGTAATTTATAGTCACCATGCTATATATTTGATCCCCAGAACTTATTCATCTTATAACTGAAAATTTGTACCCTTTAGCAGATTTATTCTCATTACCCCAGTGCATGGTAACCACCCTGTTTCTATGAGTTAGACTTTCAGACTCTGCATATATCTGAGATCAAGGAGAATTTGTCTTACCTTACCTGACTTACATATATATATATATACATATGCATATATTTATATATTATATATGGGCTTCCCTGGTGGCTCAGTGGTAATGAATCCACCTGCCAAACATGAGTTTGATCTCTGGGTGGGGAAGGTCCCCTGGAGAAGGAAATGGCAACCCACTCCAGTATTCTTGCCTGGGAAATCACATGGACAGAGGAGCCTGGTAGGCTATAGTCCACAGGATCACAAAAGAGTCAGATATGACTTAGCCACTAAACAACAAAGCAACAATATTATATATATACACACACATATATCTAAACATTTTCTTTATACATTTATCCATTGATAGATTGATGGACACATTGTTTCCATGTCTTGGCTATTGTAAATAATGCTGCAGTGAACATGAGTGTGGGAATATCTATTTAAAACTAGAAAGGAGAAAGAAGAAAGCCTTTATGCCATTAATATATAGCTATTAAATCAATAACTTATTTTTTCTGACATGCATCACCAGTGTTGTGTGCTTTTTCTTCTTATTGCATTTTTGTTTACAGAAAACTGGGAACAAACCAGAAAGTGTGGATTTGTATGGGGCACATATTGAGTGGGCCAAGGAAAAATCAAGCAGAAAGAATGTCTTTCAGGTAAGAAGGTTACATACATTCAAACTGTTCCTATTCTTTCTAAATCTTAGCTCTCTTGGGTAATCAAAACAAGACTACCTTGTTAAGATGTTTTCATGAGCTTGAACTAGTTGTGCGGAGGTTATTGTGAAAAACTGGCTTCTCTTCCTGTCAAATTTTGGTGGTTGTTTTTCCCTAGTGACTGGTTGCTATCTAAACACAAAATGTTTATTTTGTGGTAATTAATTATATACCCAAAAGTCATTGACTTTTACAGTGTATTTGATAGCTGTTTGGGATTCAAACCTAGAATGCTTGGCTTACATAGATTTAGTGTAGGATTTTCAGATATAAACAAACTAAGATTCACTAATTATGATAAACTATTTGCATTCACTGCCATTCCTGCCTTCCAGTCATAAATTATATTTACCAGTGTAACTTGGGGGATGGAGAGAGCTGAACAGTTATAGAAATTAGTGTTTTCATATTATATAATTAATTTTTTTGAAAAAATAACTGATTGATAATTTCAATCATGCTGCTTTGAAATGGAAAGAACCAGATGAAATCCTTCAAAGAAAGGAAATGGGAAAACAATATTTCATGTATGCTTCTACTAAAATTCCTTTGGCAATTAATAACTTCAGATTATAGAAGTTGATATTTTTTCTATATTTATATGACATGTAATTTATTTTTAGATATCCAAAGTAACCCAGAACTTTATAGGTTTGTTTTAGAATTTATATCATTTAGTAGGAACTGGATCATTATAATTATTGTATTAAATGTATTCTGAGACCATTTTAGCCCTTAAAGAAATATCAACTCTATTCTTAAATGCATCACTAAAATTAATGTGTAGGGTCTTCTAGAAGAATAGATAGGTGACATTTCTTATCTGATCTCTCATTGGGAACAAGAAGCTGATTTTCAGTTTGTTTTTGCGTTTTTCAGATGCTTAATCAGGTCTAGCCAAATAATTTGGACTCATAGTAATTAAAAAAACAAAAAAGCACTTTCAACATATTATGGAATAACTTATTTTTCCTGATAATAGTTGAATTCTGTTTAGATGTTCATTTTTATAGGGTAGAATTTTTGCTTTTGTTTTAACCCAAAGAAGAAGGAAAAAAGGAAGGAAAGAAGAAAAAAAAAAAAAAGGAATAAAGTATAGAAAACTAAATATATTTGCCAAGAAATCAAGGGACTAAAACCAAAAGTGATTAGAAGGTGAATTTACAGAATCAAGAAGCAAAATTAAATTGTGCTTTAAAGTGAGGAATTGTAGATCAGTGTCTCCTAATTTCTTGTTTTTTTTTTTTTTAATTCTGCTATAAATAAGAAAATTTGGTGTTATAATAGCCTCTATGACAACATGGATAATTAGTATGGCTAGTTCTGAACTGGATAAGGTGAATTAAGGGGTTTAGTTTTATTATGTGTTGTTAGTTTAGCATCCTAATTACCAATGTTGTAAAATAAAGATGTTAAAATTTAATATTGATATAATTCCTGGATAATTGAAACAAACCCTCAGAGTTGAATTAAGGAAGACTTTTTCAGTTTCTTCTGTTAACCTTATAGTTACATTAGATCACAAATGAGGATGATACTCAAATATGAATGATATGTACAGGCTGTGAATATAGAAGAAAAATATTCGAGTATAATTTTGCATAGCTATGAACATAATATGTATAGATTTATATTTAAAACACCTATATTGATACTATGCATCATCCTAACCTTTTCTGAGTGTCACTAGCTACCTCTGTTATAATATTTTACTCATTTTTCATATTTCTGAATGTAGATACTTCCAAAAATATTAAAACTATTCTCATTTTATTAGCTTTCCAGAGGTGAAAATCTTACCAGCTAGTTTTGTTTGTAAGGTACCCGAGTAGCTCATGGGACATCAGTTTCCTTACATCTAGGTTACCAGTTTTTATCTTGTACCCTTTAGTTTAGAAAAACAAGAAGTAATGATAAGGATGTTGTGAATAATAAAACTAAAGAAAGATTAAGATTTCATTTCCTGCTTCATTCTTTTTAGGATGAATCATGTGGTTTTCTTGTCATGCTGAAATCTTTTCATCACCTAAACACATAAGCTTAGGTAAAATTTACTAATTCCTATCCATAGTGGCAACACATGAAAGTAAGTCTTTTGAGAGGAACAATATAAATAGCTTTTATAGTTGTTAATGAAAAAACATCAGAAAGGATTTGCCAGAGAGCTAAACCTAGATGACTTGCATCAATATTTGATTAGGTACATTAGCTGGTATAACTCTCAAATGATCAGAATAAACATGATTATAGCTCAAAAACATGGTACTAAGGTATTGTTGGGTATGTGAGTGTGTGTGTACAAGGGTTTCATTACCTACAGAATAATGAAGCATTTCTTCCTGACTGAAAAAGACCATCACAGCTTTAGCTGATGTGCTACATCAGAAATAGCTTTAGAATTCCAAGTTTGAATAAGGCATGGTATTCAATCTCAGTCTATGAATTATAGATTACAGATATCTAATGACTATTGAGATTTTTGGTTCAAGAAAAATCAAAGAAGAGCAAAATTAGAAATAATTTAAAATTTGAAATCTGTCATGAAAAAGTTGATGGATTAGCAATTATATGCCACATAATTACGATGTCTCTAGAGAAGATGAACTTAAAATGAAGAAGAAAGCAAACAAAAAATCACATGCCTAAGATATGCTTGAAAGACTCAAAAGCAAACATTTGTGACACAAAGAATGGAAGGGTTTCATCCGTTTCCTTCGTATATGTCATTTGGACATTTGAGTTGTTCATGTCCTTCTTTGTATTAAAAGTCAGATTTTTTCATAGTCTTATTAAAAACTCTTGATATAGATTCATTCTTATTTGATTGGTTCATGACAGTATAACTGTGACAGCATTAATTAATTAGATTTTTTATTCAGCTACTCTTAGTAAATCAGAATGATGCTCACTGGCTGAGTTCAAGAACATTTGCCTGTTTTATAATAGAACAGTTTTTCCTAATTGACCTTAATAATAAATAACATATTTTTTAAGTTATTAACAACTTCTATTATAAAGCATACCTAGACAAATCACAATGTATTTTAAAAGTATAATTACATATAGATGTATGCATATATGATATATATGTCAATGTGTAAATCCACATCTAATAGCTTGACATTAGGAAATAGAGTGATTCTTCCCATACACTTGTCCTTCCCACACACTAACACTGAAAGACGTATTGCATCTATTAGGAAAAAAAAAGGGTCATACATATTCTGAACTAAAGTAGTAAATGTTCATTGCTGCTAACTTTGGTTCAAGTCTTCGTTTAGCATAATTGTCAAGGACTGTCGCAAGTCTGATGTAGCTTCACAAAGCATTTAGCAACTGAATGATTTGAAATGAACTGTGGTACAAGTTTTCTTAGTTAAGTTAAGAGCAACACTAGGTCTTCATCAGGGAAAGAATGAATAAAAAGATTTATGTTCAAATCGCATGTTTTAAACATTCCTGCTAAGTGCTGGTTTGCTCTTTGGTATTTAGCCTGAAATTTAAAGCACTGAGGATTAAAAGGATTACAACATAATCTTAAATAATCCTAAATGTCATTTACAGAGAGGGAGTTGTAATAACTAAATAAAACCATGGGAAAGGATGGTAGTGTTGTCAGGCAGCATCTGTAACATGAGCGGTGCTTCTTCACCTTCTCTTTCCTCACGGGTACATCAAGCATTTACAAAGCGTTTTCACAGGACATTCAGTTGAGAAAATGGTTGCAAAACAATTTATAACAATAAGTAATTTTTAAACTTCTGATATCTTCTTGTTTCAAAGTAAAAGGAAAATTTTCACTCAGATTTCCTTCCTTCTTTTGAACATAAAGCTCTCTGAGCTAAAGGTTTTTAAAAGTCTGGGGCAAAGGAGTTCACGATATGGCTCTCAAATAAATAGATAATACGCCTCTAAAACATTCCCAACCTCTAAGGAGCTGCCCCCTTGTTAAATATACGGTGGTCCCAAGCACTGTAATTAATCCCATGCCTTTTGATTCAGTACTAGAATAGTCTTTAATACTGTCATGTAAATTAATTTTGCCTCCCCAAAGAATATACAAAGGTAGAGACTGTATCCTATACTGCTCTTCTAAACCATAAGACTGGATATACCTTTTAACCAATGCTATGGTTACTATTAAGGCTAAAATTGAATTTTTAATAAAAACACAAAATTCAGTCATTTTTTTTTAAGAAAGTGTGTACACTATTATAGGCTCTGCACTCCAAGATCATTTCTGAGTGTCAAATCCAGTCACTTTATAACATGAGTAAAGAATAGGAAATATACTATCTATTTTCTTGGTCCTTTTCATTACAGCAGTAGGTGATTACTCATTTGAAATAATTAAACCTTTTCTTGGAGCTAGAAGTGACTAGGTCTCAGTTTTTCTGAGTTTCCTTTCGAATAAAACTAAAAATAAATGCACCCGTAAACATGCAACAGGCTCATCTACACATTACATGTTTTAAATAAGATATTTTTACTCTTAAAGAATTATGACCAATTAAAACTTTATCAATTGCCTGCTTTTAAGGCAGAAAAAATTAAATGACTCAAGATGAAAGTCTGTTTCCACCCCCGTTCTCACTACCAGTTTATTACCTCAACAAAAATCATGACCAAATTTCTTGGATCTGAGATTCTTTTTTTAATGTATAAAAATGTCTCAAGGGAGCAGGTTCTGTCCCTGGAAGTAAATCTCGGAATAGATTTATCATTAGTTGTATTTCTTTTGTGACTTTGGATGGAGTCTTCTGGCTATAATGTATATTCAACATATTCATGTAATATTGTCCATGGATATGCTTTACATTTAAACATAATTTGATTGCTCTTTCTGATCTGAATATGTCTTAGCTTAAAATCTTTAAGTACTACTTAAGTTTATTAATGCAAAGATAATTTAATAACATCTTGGAAAATGTCATTTTAAGCCAAAAGGAAAACTACTGGTATTTTGCTTTTATCCATTTCCTTCTGTTAAAACTGATGGTTTAAAATAAATCTGAGCTTTTACCAATTTTCTCTTTCATTTTTCAATGCTTGTAGTTAGACTAAATGCAAAAGGATGATTCTTCACATTCATATATGCATTAGATTTCGAGTAAAGCTGGTTTCACTTTAGAGAATTACTCACAGTATCTTAAAAGGCATGGCATTAAAAATAAACCAGAGTAAGAGCAGCCTTAATGTCTCATACAGTTGTTTTTTTTCTCCCTTTCTTGCTCGTCCCCAATCATTTTATCTACCTATTAGATATTCATCCATCATTCAGAAGGTGCAGGGGAGAGAACACAGGAGTCTAGGGACGTGTGTTCCAGTTTTGGCGATGCAGTTGTGACTTTAAGTAGAACCCAGGGTAGGATCCCTCCTCCAGCTTACAGCTTGTCACACCAAAGAAATGAGAGATAAACTTTAACTCACCTGCCTCCTGTCTGTGCTAAGGTTAAAATGAAGCAGTCCTGTATTTGAAAGCAACTTCAGAAGATTGATTTTAATATAAATAAGACTTGGTTGTATTCATCATCTAACCACATCATCTCATAGTACTTTGAGAACAGTTCCAGATGTGGATTTGGGAAGAATATGGGTAGGAGAGGTAGGTCTCTATGAAATACAATTCAGGGTCTCTGCTCCACATGTATTCCTTGTACTGCCTTGTGAACTTAACCAAGAGAAGGTGAAATGTACCGCTGAAAACCTCTTCATTCGTTATCTAAGAATATATGTTCTCAAACTGAAATTATTTTTAGTATCCTAGTCTATAAACAAATATAATAATTTATGTAATACTTAATCAATGCAAGTTATTTAATTAATGTCATATCCCAGTTAACACTTTAAGAAAAGCATTTTGCCTGAAAAGCCTCTACCAAGTTACTACGAGCATCTTGCGAGAGGGAGCTTAGAAACAAGTGCAACTATGCCCCCAAATAAGAGACAATAGTAAATCTTTCTTTCTCCTGATGAAATACCAGGACATATTTTTTTTTTCCCTGATTGAAGGGGAAGAGAGAATTATTTTTATGATTTTGGCTTCATTTTTACCAGTGGGATTGCACAGAAAAATTTTGATGAATGCAATGAGATAATTTTTCATAATTGGGGACTTGATTTAAGAATATTAGCATATAGGGGTGTATAAATTTCACTGCAAAGGAGTCTGGAGGCAGGAAATAAAGATTGCAAGACCTCAAGGTAAGACTCAAAGAGTAAGTTAACAACCTGACTGATGAAAAGAGAAATAGAAACAAGTCCATGGATGGCAAGTAAATCCGTCAAATGAAAAACACAACTATTTGTTCAGCCCATGTTACTTGGGAACCACTGTCTTTTTTTTTTTTTTCTGATTCATCTTTTCAGAAATAATAAATATGTCTGGGGAAAAAATAGGGATAATCTAAAGTATAGAGTTAAAATACTAATAGTGTGAGTGTGTCATCAAAGAAAATAATAGGAAGCGTATGTTGACTGGTTATGCCATGAGGCTTGGTAGTCCAAGATATGGACTCATTTGCATAGCTTCTTTGGTATACTGTCAGAGGGTACAATGCTATCACACTCTCTTCATTTGTTTTTAAACTATCATCAGAGTAGAATGCTACTGGTTGAGAGTAACGATCAACAATAGCCACACTAGTAACTTTTAGTCCCAAATTAACCAAGAGAACCAAGATTTCAAGGTTCCAAAATAAAATTAAATTAATCAAAATTTAAAGAAAAAAAATGTCAGTGTGGCTTCTTATACTTCTAATGTTTTAGCAAAAGGATAGGTGTGTGTTACCTAAAGGGCTGGCTCCATCTGCTCAAAGATAAGAGTTGACCATTTGGAATAAATTCTAGAGTTTAGTTTGACACCAAGCTAAATGCAACATGCTGTTCTTCATTTGTTGACATCATGATTTACATCCCCTCCTCTTATGAAACTGCCTCTGTTTCTTGATGTTTTGGTCCAACTGGTGTGTTGGTCACTGAGCCTTACATGGGCTAACAATGCAGTTTCCCATGATCACAGAACCGGAGTGTGGCTAGGTGAGTCACATGGAATCATACCTTCATGACACCCACCTGAGCAAAAGCCACCACTGCCAATGAGTGACTTCATGGTATCAAAGCAGAATCATCAAGCGTTACTGTTTTTCCACTTGTAATTTTCACCTTGTTAAGTACAAAAGATTACATTGATCCTAGCAAGACAACATGTTCAAACGAACTGATTCCCTTTTTTTATCTGTTTCAAAGTTTTCATTTTGTATTTCAAGGAGAGAAGCCATATTTATTTCATGATGAATATGGTGTGTTTTTTTTTTTAATAGTAAGCAGACTTCTTCCAGAAGGATTTAATCCCTAAAGTTGGTACATAATATAGATGGGGTCAGTAGATGATAGCATATTTTTTAGCTTGTCCATAAGGATGACACAGGGTGAAATAAAATTGAGTACTTTTGGATAGTGTAGGATCACTGGCAGATAAATAGTTGATGTCATTCAATTTTTAGAAACAAGATAATGAGGCTGGATCTGAAGGCAAGAGAATATATATTCACAGCATTTATATACCATAAGCCACTGAGCAGGAGAAAACTCTGGGCAGTGGTGAGCAGAACTCTCAAACCTCAGAGCAGTATTCAAAGCAGTCTAAGAAAATAACAAAGCAAGCGTCCATAAACAAAGGCTTGAAATATACACACGGACGAAAAATAACCTAGGTTAAAAATGAAAAGGAAATGCCAGTGTTCATACAGAACTAGAGAAGCCACTTGTAGAATCTATGCAGTCTCTTAATATATGAGGTAAATATGCTACTAAAAATTTAGTAGAAAACAAATATTCAAAAGCAAAGCTATGAACACTCCAGGACAGTTAAAGATTCTCGGTATTTAGAAGAGAGGAGGCTGCTCTTTTATCTTAACAAAACAGGATGTTGAGAGATGACCTAAGTGAAGGGATGAAATCAAATGCCTGATGCCTGGGAGGAATCAGGAAGGAAGCTGTTTAAACTGTTTTCAGATAACAGATCAGTACGCTACGTGGTGATTTGACCAAGGAAGGGGCATTCACTTTTAAGGAAGGTTTAGATGAATTTCTTTTTTAGTAGAAAGCTTGGCCTTCATCCTTGGCCTTCATCCCACCAGTTTGCCTAACATTTTATTTCCAGCACTAGGAGAAATTCTAAGTCTGACTTCCTTGGTGAACATGTGCAAACCAAAAAAATTTACAGTGGGAAAATTAACAAACGGTGCAAACAGCTCAAAAAGGGAAAGAAACACTGACATTGAGGATTCTTTTCCCAAGTAATATAGACCTTGATAATTTGGGGGGATTTTTAAAAACTTGAATTTGAACAATGCTTCGTTTTTCTCACACCCATGACCATGTAGAATACAAGTTTCTGGTATTTGAGATCTGTGATAGATTTTAAATCAAATCATGCAAAGGGTGGTTTCAAGTACGCTCTTCTGATGTGTAGGTTGTACTGATGAGGGTGGCAGGAAATTATGTGAAACCCTTCTCTTTTGACAGCTACACTAGAACATTTACAACCACAGATGTTATTTGTCCATCAGAAAAGAAAATATTTGTTTCAAGCCACAGGCATTTCTACCACAACATCAAATGAAATTCGACAGCAATTTAATGTTTAATGTGTAAGAAAATAAATATTTTGGGGGGCTGTAATTCTGAAAGAAAATAGATCCCACAAAATATAACTAGTGACATGAAAAAAAATGGCTGGCCTCATTATGAACAAATCTTTTACTAAAGTAAGGATTGTTCTATTATTAACATAGAAAATCTTAGATGGAGTGCACGTAATGCTGCATTATTCATAAAAGCATTGCTGCCATCTGGTGGCGAGTTGGCGTTTCAACACTAACTTCGTTGATTTGATTTGGCTGGGTGCTCTGGCGAGGCGTTCAGTGGAGGGCTCGCTTTATGGAATCATTAAAATAAAAACCTGAAATACCATGGCCCACACGCCATTCATCTGATGGCAGTCCTTTCTCTGTCTTGTCATGGAATGGAGGGTTCAGGGGAGTCAATGACATACTTGTGTGATTTTTATCCTGAACACGAAAGTGTATTTTCCATGACTTATGTAAGGAAGTTACTCTTGGCTGTTATTGACTGATGAATTTTATCAACACTCATTTCTGTTAGAAAATAAATATGTAGTCAAATATTAGGAAGATTTATTGAATCTAAATATATACTGTATTGCTTAAATAAGAATGTATGTGAGATACTGTAATCCCTCTTTTGGATCCAAACATGAATTTTTTTTAAGTTACCACTCACTGAGTTTGATTTTGGAAATAACATAATTTACAGCGTCAAAAGAGAGAAATGTGTAGGGCTTCATAAAATTCAACATTTCTTCCCAGTCATTCGATTGTTATATTGAATAAACCTGATTAATTGTTAATGACTCAGAGACTTATGAAGTCATCTTTCTTCATGAATTTATAAATTAAATGACAAATACTCAGCTCATGCTACACTTTGTAAAAAAAAATAATATAGTTATAATGTAATTTAAGAAATTTTGATGGTTCTTGAGCAACAGTGCATTAACACATTCTTAATCAGAAGCAATGAGATTATCTTTGCAACTTCAGGGTATGTTCTGAGTTTCTAATAACTGTAGAATGCCTCATTGTATGCAATGAGACTCCTGATCAATAAAGCGGATATTTATATAGATCACAAGTCTTTGAAGAGTATAGGAAATAATGAGTTAAAATTACCCAAGGAGGAAAGTTGAAATTCAATCCTGAATTCTCAGGGATGATATTTAATAGTTAATACTCAATTTTTACCAGATATTTGCCTACATCTTTAAACAACCTTATAATTTAGTAAAAGTCAGGTAACAAAATGCCATTGCACTAACTTGGGAGAATCATAATATCAAATGCATATTATCCTTTCCAAAAAAATTAAAACGTGTAAATGCCTATTTTTAAAGTAAGACTGTGGAATTTATTTTTAAATTCTTGGTTAAGATTTTCACTCACTCTGTGAATGCATACTTGATATTACCCTTGATAATACCTACTTTTGCCACTTAAAATGTTTTCTTCCTCAAAATATTTAATTTCACTCATGGAAGAACATTGCTTATTTTCCCTGAGAAGATTGATTACTAAACTTCCTACCCCTCCTCTGTCTCTATTTAGGAATAGGTTGTGAAAAACAACAATAAAGCTTTACAAAGAAAGTAAAAATGATAATGATTATGCCCTAGTCTCTTCCATCCACAAGTATAAAATTGTAAGTAAATTATTTTCCTAATTATCTTAGATACAACCTATATTGGTTTCTAATGGTTCCATAATAGAGAAATAGTAGTTATGGTCAGGATGCTCCAGGTTGTAGTCATAAGTTGCTAATGTTTGTTTCAAAAACATTTGCCTTTGGCAGCTTTTATAGCTCCTTAACATTAAATTCCCATCCAACCAGGAGAATCACTCAATACTGTAATGAGTGATGTCACCTTAAATCCTTTAGTATATAATTGCTAGATGTTACATTTTATAGCAGGGCATTTGATGGTGTATTTGTTTATGCTAAATTTTATGACAGTGACAGCTGTATCTCAGTGAGAGGAATGGCCCATTCCTTTCATAGGAAACTAAGCTGGAATTCTCTTTAAGCCAATAGTTTTGCCATATATGCTCTCTGGTTAAGGCTGGGCTCCCCATCAAAGCAAAATCAGAGATTAGGAACTGAGTTGCAACTAGTTTGTTTAGGAGATAATCCCAGAAAGCCGGAATTCAAAACTAGCAAGAGTGAAACAGAGTAGGATGAAAAGGCACTACAAGGGACATTACTGAGTTGGTCAAAGTGGCTAGAATATATGTCAGAATTTTCATCCAAGGATTAACAGGATGGTGCGTCTGTTCATCAGCTTTTCATCCCTGTGGATTAGGACGGAATAGTATCTTTAAATTGTTTTGACTTTCAGACTGAAGGTGTATATCTGTGTACCAAGAAGACTCTTTTTAGGGTCCTACTCCATCTCCTAGAGAATATCTGTGGCAGAAAGGGAAAGATACATGGTATGTGCTTGAGGTAAGTCAGGACAAAGGGACTTGAAGCCCTCACAGAACTCTTTACAGCAGCTGCAGCTGGTGTCACAGGTAAAGCCAAGAGGATGTGAGGCAGGACGCAAGAAGCATGTGATGCCATTCCCCTCTTAACATACTCAAAGTGACTTGGACCTCAAGTTAACCAAGGTGGTGGCTGGCCTCAGTCTGTAAACAAGAGCTAATGAACAGTTGCTGTAGAATAAGTTACATTCCTCTACCACTACTGTGTCTGAGGCCATATTTGATGTTCATCATCTACCTCTCCTGCCACGCATCTAGATGTTCCTCACCTTGAGACCTGACAGATTTGAGCTCTTAATTTTTTGACATTTCCAAGCTTTGTTTGCTGCAGTGGACAGTTCACTGCTCTCACCAGGCACAGAAGCACCAGTATACATCTCAATGAATTCCCTGAGTTCCTGAATCATTTCTCCGACTCCCATTGTACAGAAGCAACTTCACCTTCTCATCATAATAGGGCCAGTTATCCTGATGAGTATAGCAGCTGCTTTGTGTGCCTGTTGGTCTCCTGTTTGAGTAGCCCTACTTAAACAGCGGTGATTATAGCTTTAGGTTCAGTGATTCCATTACTATTCCTTGCCAAAAACAAACTCATCCCCCATCCCAAGAACAATAATTTTTCATCTAGCCGAGCCAAGTTGCAAAAGTCAAAAGCATCAGTGCTGCAAATGGGTTTCTACAGGAGCTGCTCCTGCTTCTATCTCTTGATCCTTAGACTCATACATTCTAACTATTATGGACACTATATCATGTATCAGATGTTGATTCAGTGTGTATGTACTGCATCTTAGAATACAGCACCCTAACCAAGCAGGGTCTTATCCCCAAGCTCCCACCTTAACTAAGATTTGTTATTTTATTAGGTTGATTGCTTCCGAATAGCATGTTGTTTAGTAAGAACAGTGGATCTTAAGGATCCACTTTCAAAGGAAGGGCTCTCATCTAGTCAGTTTGCTATCAGGTGCCTGGGTAGTCTCTTTGAAGCGTTCAGTTGTGCTTTTGCTGCTAGAAGCCTGATCCGATCCTCAGTGATAGGCATCATGTCAGCTTTGGTGAGAGGGAGCCATAGGTTGGGGTCTGTGCAGGGTCTCAATCTTTGCTACCATGGGCACTCCATTCATGGGTGTATTATACAAGCTCTAAGTGGCTACAGACAGAGGTTGTGTGAAGGTGTTAGTTGCTCAGTCACGTCCGACTCTGAGACCCCATGGACCGTAGCCCTTCAGGATCCTCTGTCCCTGAGATTATCCAGGCAAGAATACTGGAGTGGGTTGCCATTCCCTTCTTCAAGGGATCTTCCCAACCCAGGGAACAAAACCAGATTCCCCGCATTGCAGGCAGATTCTTTATCCTCTGAACCACCAGGGGAATCCAAAGATGGAGTTAGAGGACTTCAACTGATTAAGTCATCTGGTACACTTACTCTGTGGTAGACGTTAAGACATTAAGTTGAAACCAGTGATCTTCACGGCCTGTGCCCACTCCCATAAGTCCACTGACTTCTTTATCTTCAATCTTCCAGACTGTTTCCTGTCAGGCCTCTGGCTGGCAAGCAAAACCATTCTTTACTTTCTATAAATCAGTCTATGTGCTTACCTCAGGCTACCCTGCTCTCTACAGAGTTAACCAAACAAGTTGACTTGTTATATTTCTCCCCATCGGAAGCTTTCTCCTCACCACTGGCCTGCAGGGCCACCCAAGGGCAGGGCTGCGGTGCAGCTGCAGTCTGTATTTTTGATGTCCAACAATGTACTGAAGTGCCCTATTCAGGAATCAGGCTTGAGTGTTTTCATCCTTCATCAGCTGGCATTTAAGAACCTCCATGAGGCCGTAGGTGCAAGCTCAAGGGGGAAGCACTAGCCAGCAGTGACAGATATCACGGGGTTCTGAGCCATGTATTTTTAATCTAATTTACTTAGGCCCTATGGACCTGATTGGATCAGATTCTAAATGTAGCGTTTCCTTTCATGGATTGTTGCCTGAGTTATTAATCAATGGACTTTACAATACTCAGCTCATCTTTGGAAGCTAAAGTCAAATCGCCACTTGATGCCCTGTGATCAGGTGCTTAGTCTTTTTTCTGACCCAGTAATAGGCCAGGAATTACTTTTAGTTGGTGAGAATATCTTTACTGAAGATGACTAAGCCTTCTTCCACAACCCTTGGGTTGTTGTTATGAGGCTTTTATTATAATCTGCCACAAACTCCACAGAAGCATGATGCCGGAATTTTTTATTGAATTTTCTGAGTCATATGATTCTAGAGTCAAAGAACTTGTACCATAGCCTGAGCTTGCTGCAGGCATTGCTGAATTATGGATAGCCAAGTGGGTGTGTGCCTGGCATCCCAAAATACTCTTGCTGCCCAATGTACTGACTCTCCTGAGGACTTGTGGTCATATCACTGTTCAAGGATATCTAAGAGCAGCCTAGATTCCTGATTGTAAACAAATCAATGATTATCATTTCAAGCCACTAAACTTTGGGTTAGTTTGTTACAAAGTAGTAGCTAATTGATACAAGTAATATGTCTACAAATAAAATTCAATGATCCGATTTCTATGAGGAAAAAATAATATATTTGAAAGTAAAATCCAACCAGTATAAAAGGCCTTTGGATAGGTTGTAGAACCCCAGTTCATGGTGTCAGCTTCTAATTAACAAGTACTAGTTCCTTACACTTGAGAAGGCAATGGCAACCCACTCCAGTACTCTTGCCTGGAGAATCCCACGGATGGAGGAGCCTGGTAGGCTGCAGTCCATGGGGTTGCAGAGTCGCACATGACTGAGCGACTTCACTCTCACTTTTCACTTTTATGCATTGGAGAAGGAAATGGCAACCCACTCCAATGTTCTTGCCTGGAGAATCCCAGGGATGACGGAGCCTGGTGGGCTGCCATCTATGGGGTCGCACAGAGTCGGACACAACTGAAGCGACTTAGCAGCAGCAGCAGCAGTTCCTTACACTCCAGTGTTCTTACCTGGAGAATCCCAGGGATGGGGGAGCCTGGTGGGCTGCCGTCTATGGGGTCGCACAGAGTTGGACACCACTGAAGTGACGTAGAAGCAGCAGCAGCAGCAGTTCCTTACAGCGTTGTAGAGAAAATGCAGGTAGTGCATTTCATCTGGTCGTGTGTCTTTTCTATTACTCACTTTGTTTATTGAAATAGCTGCCTAACAAAGTTAACTTCCAGGAAAGATGCCAGGTTACACGGAACCATACCAGAGCCTTAGAATCACTTTGGGCTTTCACCCAATGTTTTTGCAACATTAGGTGGAGACAACACAGTTTGGCTTGAAAAATTACAAGGGAAAAAAATTATAGCATATGCTCATGGGACAGTATGTTCAGAGTCTTCAAGAGAGTATCTTTCTTGGCCTCTTAAAAATCAGAGAATATTGTATATCTATGCCATTAAAAAAAAAAAAATAGTCTGGACCAACAAGACCCAGAGTTGTAACAGGTCATTGATAGGCCAGCAACTATAGAGGTTCTAACCCAGAAGTTGAGCTGTAAAACACACAGCAGATAGAACTACAGTTGGACAATCTAAATATAGCTGAAAAGTTTTGGCACTTCAAGAATTTCGGAGAGAAAGAAAAGAAATTTGATTGCTGTGCCTCTGATAGGAAAGCTTGCAGATGACGTAGGGAAATTATGTTTGTCATATTTATATTGCAAATGGTATTTTTAAGTTTGTTCTTAAAAGTTGAAAATGACCTTCCATGTTAAAAGACCATTAGTTAGAATAAAGCATGAAGTCCATATGGCTTTGCATTTTGCAATGAAATATTCTAGCTACTCCTTTAATTTTGAAAAATGTACACATAAAAAATGTTATTATTTTTCCTGAGAATTTTTACAAGATATTCTGGCTCAGAAAGTATTTATTTGTGTAAGGTAAACATGTGATTCCCAGACCTGCCTTTATCAATATTAAGTTTTTGGTTTTGCTTTTTCTTTCCAAAATATGTAAATAGGAAGATTTAATTCATTTATGTCTTTTTTCCCTACCTAATTAAACCCAAAGATAAGCATGGTGTATTCAATGTTAAAGCTACATGATACCAAGAGTTCTCTGTCTTGGATTAAAATTTTATTTGAATTCCTTAATTCAATTAAATTTTAGATTTTCAATAGTTTATTATTTCTAAGTCTGTGTTAAGTTAACTTCAGGGACAAACACTGATGAAAAACAGGGAATAAAGTTATTCAGTTACATCAAAGTCTAGGTTTTAAACAATTTTTTGGTAGTTATTTTAGAAATTGTGTGTTCAGTTACTAACTTTTCATAGTACTGAGCTGAGCTCCAGAATCTTGGAAAAAGTCAGTTTACAAAAATGTCTAATTCATGGTTAAGAAATTGAATAATGGTCAACTATTTCCCATTTATTCCTATCATATCCTTTGTTTCACAGTTTGTTTTAAATAATTTTACCATCCAATAAAAAAAATCTCATTTTGATAATAGGTATTACTTTATCTTCTAAAGTCAAGCAAAATTATTTTTTCCAGTGTAACACAAATCAAGTCAAGGTGAAAATTTCAGTAATTGGAGAAAGTATCTGAGCTATTTCTTAAACGTAAGCTCCAAGAAAGTGAACTAATATTTAGGCTATATAGAGTGCTTACTTGCTAATGGTGAGTAAGTAGCAATTCTACTAATTTTGCTGAAACTCCAGACAGGGTGAACTAATTGAGGTTCAGTAATTGACACTGTAAGTAGCTAAATTGCTTATGCCATGATTTGAGAATGATATTCATATTTATTGTTTTCACTTGGCATATGAATCTGCTAAATTTACTTATTAAGGGTAAATGTTTCTGAATTTTCTACTTTTGATGTTTCTAGGAACAGAGAAATGTCACAGGGATCACTTCTTAAATTAGCATTTGTGTAGCATTTCCATTGCACCAACAAAATCCTTATACTTAACTTTTTTCCCATAAACTTTGCTTAATATTTGCTCATTTCCAAATAAATAGAATATATATCATAATTAATGAAGAAAATGTTAACAGAATAACTCAAAGGACAAAATGTCATCAGGGATTTGATTTACCATACTTCCATTTATGGCCCCTTTCTCAACCAAGATTGGCTTTTGGAACACATGTCTGTTGCTCAGCTCTATACTGTCTTAATTCTGGGCACCAGGTTGAAGAAATAGCCTCTATCTGGAACAGATATGCCAGGCACGGCATGCTGGCTTTTAAGCTCCTTCTCAGAAGTAGCATACGTCAGGTTTGTCTTCATTTCATGGGACTGAAGAAGTCATAGAGCCAGGAGAACACACATGTATAATCCTCCCGTGTGCAGGAGCACTGCAGGAGATGCGCTGGTGTAAGTGGGAGCTAAAAATAGAGCCTACCACAATCCCTTCCCAACTAAATATTCAAATCCCTTGGCCTAACCTGCTCAATCTAAAGGGTTGCTGTTTAAATGGAGGTAAATTTCATCAAGCTATTCTAGACATAAAAAGCATTTAACATAATTGATTGCATACTTGTAATTGATGGTGACATAGTGACTTATTTAAAAGAATCATTGTCTCTTTGATAGAGGCCGTTGAGTATGAAACTAGAGTTCAAGTTTTTCGACAACATATGACAACCTGCGTATCAATTCGTATCCATTTTAAAATTAGTTCAAAACTGTTGAGAATATAGAAAATGTGTATCAATTTCATTTAATTTCAAGTCAGATGTGTGAATTATAGAAGCTGAAGGTCACAGAATTCAGAGTGTAATAATTAGTTTATGAGGGTGACAAAAATGAGGTAAGAATTGGAAAGTGCGTTTAATAATTCAACCATGTTAATGGATTTATTCTTTTTTTCAATGGTAAATGAGTATATGCCTAACATCATTAAATAAGTTTGTCTTCTCATCATAGATATTTATAGACCATCTTTAAATATACTGAGTGCATACATAATGTGCTTGATTTTATTGGTCTCTCAGGAAGTGCTTTACTAAAAAACTATACTATAGAGCATTTTTGCTGTTGAAATAACAATTATATTCTGGAATACAAATATTTGACATGAGAAAATATGATTATTTTCTATCAAGTTTTATGAATTATATCCTTTTGAAGTATATTCTAGGGATATAATATTAGATGGGATGGAAGACAAAATGAGGGTCCTTAATGTAAATTGTTCAATAGCAAAGCAACACATTTTGCTTGAGAAAAAAACCATCTGTATTTTCAGAATGAGGCATAAGCCTCATTTTTAATACTCTAGATTTGTTACAAGAAGTAAAAACTACTTTAATTTTAGCAAAAGTACCAACTAATGTCAGTGAAAAATGAATGCAATTCAGCTTTATGTATGTAGCTATCATGGCAAAGTAATTTTACAGAGTATAGCTATTAGTGGTTTTTTTTTTCTTTTTTCTTGGAAGGCATTGGTTTTAAGTCCTGCTTTTCAAATGTAGAGAGTATTGGTATAAAACGAAAAAAAAGGCCCTCAAACAAAAGTCCCAGTAAACCAAATTGCAATTAGCTGCCACTCCTGGGAAATATTCTAGTATATGTGCTGGCACTTGAAAAATTTACACCTTCTGAGAAAAGGCAGGAAAATTCTGTCAAACAATTAAGCTGATTGAAATTCCCAAGAATGTGAAAAAACAAAATGACTCTTATGTTAAAAAAGAATGGCGAATCGTTGTGTATACTGCCTGAACTGGAATAGAAGAAAATAAGATATTTGTACCTTGTATGCATCAGTATTTTTTTTTCTTTAACACAATTGTAATGTAAGTGAGTTAAAACTTTTTAGTACTGATTTATCTTTTTAAAACTACGTATTCTAGACTTGAAAATGTAATTAATTAAATAACCTCTAAAACAGCAATAGAATGGAACATTTGCTATTAATATTTTTGGATAAATGAGGTGATTGTTAAATCTTTGTATAATACACATTTGGCAACCAGTTAGTAAAGATAAAATATGGGTATGTTACCATCAAATACTATAGACGATACTGAGAAGAGAATAAATAATTCAGACTAAGAGTAAAATAGAAATTGGCTCTTAAAAGATTAAACTAGAATCAACTCTGATAATATGAATTGAAAGAAAATCATCCAGAAATATAAAATGTATGAAAAAATACCTTTCCTAAGTAAATATATTTCAAAGACTTGTAAAACAAATAGAATATGTTAGGTTCTCAAGGAAATAAAATAAGGGTATATGTTTGGTAGACCTTTAAGAAAGAAAAAATACTATGGCTTACCTGTTTCCTATGCCAAATATTCCTGTGACTTTTAAAAAGTCAAACTATTTTTAAATACTTATCATTTTTACTAGTTTTTTATTCACACTGAAAAAAATCAAGAGGAAAATTACTCAAAACAAAATTATTGTCGTTGACTGATACAGTAACCATGTGTTCAGAGTGTGTGCTTGCAGTCCTGTAGGACTGCCTGTTACTTTGATGTGTGTGCAAATCCCATTATGTTCAAGGATCAATACTTAAAAAGAAAACTTTTTATTTTGTATTAGGGTATAGCTGATTAACAAACAATGATGTGATAGTTTCCAGTGAATAGCAAAGGGACTCAGCTGTGTATATACATACATGTATCCATTCTCCCTCTGAACTCCCCTCCCATCCAGGCTGCCATATAACATTGACCAGAGTTCCATGTTAAAAAAAAAACAAACAAAAAAACTGTTCACAATTAGGTGTGAATGTTATGTTAATAATTTACAAGTACATCTCTAGTAAAATATTAATTGATCTTCTTACATATTCTTCACCAACTACAAAATTTTATTTGACTTTCATTTTGCTCAAGATGTTTTCCTCTTAAATTGCTCGAGATGTTTTCACCTACTCAGAAGTTTTCACCTTAAATAGACATTTCTGGTTTGCTTTGGATATAATTTCTGTACATTTATGCTTTAAAATAAAATCCTTTCCCATACTGAGATCAGCAGCTTCTCATTTGTATTGCCCATTTCTGAAAGGATTTCAGTATTTTCTTTTTTAACATTTAGCTATCTGAGCCACTGGTGATATTTAATTTGTTCATAATTTACTTTGGTGTATAGTGTAATGTGACCCAAGTAGTCAGGCATTCAGTACCATTTTGTGAATAATGTATCATTCTCTATGGTCTTATGCAGCTCACATTTTTATTATATATTATCTTCTCTTTTTAAATAAGTATATTTCAGATATCAATTTCTTTGACATTGCACCCGATATTACTGTCTTCACTATAGTAACCATATAATTTATTCTAATTACTGGAAGATCAAATCTTCTGGTCAGCTTTTCTTTTTTCAAAACTGTCTTGATATTGTTGTATTATCTACAGGCTGTTAGTATAATATGAAAACAATCTCATCTTTCTTCTTTGTACATAACCTGGGTTAGATGCCTATTTATATCTTTATTCTAGAAATTTTAAAAAAATCTTATTTTTTCTGTTATCTTACTAATCATATTCAATATTTTAATGTATATTCAAAAAATTTGAATTTGCAGAGATTATTTTTTCACAATTGTCTGTCACTGATGATCATGTTAAGCTGTTTTTTCATCTTCTGTACATCTACCTTTCTGTAGAATGGCACCTCTCTATTTTTCATATGTATCATGTTTATGTCAAAATTTCTCCCCCTTGGTCTCTTTCCTCTGTTTTAGAAATGGCAGAATTTTTCTTCCACTGTTAATTTTTTCTTTTAATTTTTGTAGTATAAACTCAGCTATTTTCTGCCTCTAATAAATATTTTAATTCTGATATAATTCTGATATAATTCACAGAGTTCCCCTGCCTGTTTTCTTACATTTTCCACATATATACACATCTCACTCTATGTATGCCTGAATCAAATCTTCTTTTTCTGGTCATAGAAATTCTAAGTTTTCTTTTATTGCAACACAGGTATGTTCCTACAGGTTCTGGCTTCTATAATTAAGCTCCTCTCACTCCACAGATATTTTTTCTCTGTATTTTTTAAGAATTTCGCTCTTCTAGTTTATAGATTCTTTTCCAGAAGCCAGGTGTTCATATATTTTTCTTACAGTATTTTATACCTTCAATTCTACTTGAGTGCTGACAAATTCTCAACTTAAAGTTGAGGAAACTTACATTTGTCAAATATTATTTTCTATCATATATACTGCTAGTAAGGAGTTGGATAAATTCATGAGAATTTAAAAACAGTCTTTAGTTCTTTTTACTTGAATGTGGGCATGCATCTGTAATTCTCTGAAAGAATGAACCACTTCTTGGGTTCCTTTAATCAATAACTATTGTTGATTTTGCTCACAAAGTACAATTTATCCTCTACCTGTGCTGGACCCATTGCCTCCTAGATACTGATGGAGTCACAGGGAGATAGTGGGGTGGAACAGGATGTGAATGGTCCCAGTAACCTAAGCAAATAGTTCTCTTCCAGCAGACCCAAGGTTGTGGTCACAACACTGCATGGGCAGTGCAGGCCAAATCATATTAGGAAAAAAGAGGTAGCAGCAATTTTCTTAACAGCCCTCCTCTTTTTCATTCTGTATTATTCAGCTCAAAAGGCATAACAATGCATTCACTGCCAGTCTCAATTCAGATGATCTGTAAAGTATCTAAGAAATATTATTAGCAATCTGTGAGATCACCACTTTATATTCTCAATTCCCAGTACTGCTAGAACTTGATCTCGTTCGTATTTTCATGAATGTTTCAGTAGAAAAGTAATAATCATATATGTATTTAACCACTTGGTCAGTCCAGATTCTTCCTTTTAATAGATACTGAACTTTTAAAATTTAAATTCAGTCATGTTAAATGGAATTTTTTCTTTGTGTTTTGCATTGTGGTTTTGGCATCTTGTTTTTGGCAATGTGTTGTTGATGTTGATTGTTTTTATTTCATGTGTTCAATACTTTCTCAGCGTTTTTAGCTGTGTATCATTTCATTGTTTTTGTGTGTCTTTTCAACTGGATATTGTAAAGATTCAGTTAAAGAAACAACTTACACTGATTTGTCTATATAATCACTTTATTCTATTCGTCAACCTGTGTTTTTTCCTTAAATTTCCACTTAAAATATTGCTACACTGATATCTTTGTCTTCAAGTTACTGATATCCAGAAATGAAGGTAACTAGGTTTGGATACCTTTTTCAGTAAAACAAACGGTAAAGTAGGTAAAAATAAGACAACATATCCTAACAGAATCTGATACATATTTTTGAATAATTTTCTAGTGACATTTGGTTGTAATTACTAATAACTGCTGTATTTTACAATATAAGATGTTTATATTAATTTCTAGTTCTTAATAATATCATATTAAAAAGCCACTTATTAATTAGATGAAAGATATTACAAGTAAAAAGTCATGACCCATATTCTGAAGTAGCATGTTGTATCACATTTTACAAAAGATTAGTTATTTAAAATGTAGGTTAGTGTTTATCTGCATAATTTTTTTAAGATTTCATAAATCTCCTCTAATCTTAATTATGTTTAACTCATAATCATTTCTAAGTATTTCACTTCTATATTTCATTCTTATAAAATGTAATCATTCATAATTTCCTCTTATTTATTACTAACTTATTTTCTGATAATTTCAAGGAGTCTAGAACAAAGTCTGGCTCATAGTAGGAGTTCAAATGTTTTTAATGAATAAATATATTTTGTACTTTTTTCTATAATTTCAGCAACTCTTTACAGTACATGTTACTGAGAAACAACCTGTAACACAAATGTTTTCTGGAAAAATAAAGTTCTGTCTCTTTTATATTCATTATCACTAGCCATTTTATTATGTCACTATTGAACCTTTAATTTCAGATTTTAGGGAAAATGTTCTGTGCATCTTCTATTACCTGTGTCAGTTGAATGAACACTCTACCTCATTAAGTACTGTGTTGTTTGAAAATAAATAAATTAATTCTGTAGCACACAACTTTGCGGCCTAGATGAAAATTTGCCAGTGTATCTCTCTAAACCTTTTTATCTGTAACTAAATTATCTAAGTCCTGTCTGGCTTTAAAGTCCTCAATTTTAGGCATATAAAGCTGTTTTTAATAACTAGTTTGTTTTCATAGAGAAGGAAAAAGTCTAAAGTACAACATTAATTTTCATTGTTGCATTAGAACTAGCTTTTCTCTGGTCTTCTCATCTGTACTTCATTAAGTCACATTATGTGGTATAATGTTGCAAGTTTGAAAATGCAGAAACAGTTCAAGAAATTGATTCTATTTGTTCTTTCTGTTCAATAGACCTTTGATCTGAAATGTTCAGTGGTGCCTGGCTGTTCCATGCAAGCCTCTTTGAAACCATTGTTCGCATTGTAATAGCCTTGTTATCAGGTTGTATGAATTAATTCCATCACATTAGCAGGAGGAAGTTATACTCACAGCACAGTCTAATAACCGTTTCATGTTACTGGCCAATTGATTGGGTAACAAGACGGCATACCACATTTATAATTCAGTTGTGTTGCAAGGTGGTCCTAATTTCAGAATTTCAAAATGACAACAATAATTTTTTATTTCCCCAGGACACCTTGGCTAAGTGGTTTTGGGAACCTAACCATGCATAACTGAAAAATGTCACAATGAAGCAGGCCACCAGTCCTAGTAAATTTCCTGAATCAAGAGAAAACACACACCCAAACACCCTACAGCACAATGAAACAACCACCCACAGACAAAAACAGAAACCACCCACATAATGAAAGGCTGAAGCTCTAGAGGCAGGGGGGTAAACGAGGAGGAATGTCATGGTTCTTCAGGTAGTGAAAGTCACTTAGTCGTGTCCAACTCTTTGCGACCCCAGTTTCCTCTGTCCATGGAATTCTCCAGGCAAGAATACTGGAGTGGGTAGCCATTCCCTTCTCCAGGGGATCTTCCCAAACCGGGGATCAAACGCAGGTCTCCTGCATTGCACACACATTCTTTACTATCTGAGCCACCAGGTACTGCCCAACCTTGTACTGACTTCAACTGGTAGAGTAAGGGGAAAAGATCGTAGGAACTCTGCCTGTCCACCTCTGATTTCACCATCACTGAACTGTGGATGATACAATCAACAAGGGAATGGAATAATATATAATGTTGATGCTTCCATCACAAAGTGCTGACCTTGGCAATGGTGAAATGCAGTTATACAATTAATTTGAAAACAGTAATTTAGAAACTGTTTAAATCGACATAGTAACAAAATAATTATTGGATGAGTAGATTTCATTTCTCTGCTTGATTAGGTTTGTGTATGTGAAAACAGGCTCATTTATTTATTTACTTGCTTCCTTACATCAGAAGATCCAGTGAGCACATTTTCCCTAAGCTTCTAGCTCATCACTCATCCACTCGTTCTGGTTCTTCAGATCATCAGTCCCAGAGCAGTGACCGAGTTAGTTCCCCATTCATTTGTCTAAGGCACCTTCCAGATCTGCTCTTCTCTGATGCACAATTTCTTGGATATAGCTGTCTTCTAACAGGCTCCTCTGTCCATGGTATTCACCAGCCAAGAATACTGCAGTAGGTAGCCATTCCCTTCTCCAGGGGGTCTTCCCAACTCAGGGATTGAGCCCAGATCTCCTGCATTGTAGGCAGATTCTTGACCATCTGAGACTTATAGATGAGGCTTCTTTAGATAATTGATAGGTTCTTATAATATCATTGTTTATTTACTGAACTGTTTCCCTTCCTGGCATGCCATCCCTTTGCTTCTTTTCCAGTCCAACTTATGCACATCCTTTACAATAAGTTCTTACGTGAATCCTCCATGTCTCAGAGCTAGAGTGGACTTTTCTTACTTTTAGAGTAAGGATGTCATTACAGGAGTTGATGTGATAATTCAGTGAAATAGGCAGAATGGTTCCCACAGTTCAGTTCAGTTCAGTCGCTCAGTCGTATCCGACTCTTTGCGACCCCATGAATTGCAGCATGCCAGGCCTCCCTGTTTATCACCATCCCCCAGAGTTCACTCAGACTCACGTCCATCGAGTCCGTGATGCCATCCAGCCATCTCATCCTCAGTTGCCCCCTTCTCCTCCTGCGCCCAATCCCTCCCAGCATCAGAGTCTTTTCCAATGAGTCAACTCTTCGCATGAGGTGGCCAAAGTACTGGAGCTTCAGCTTTAGCATCATTCCTTCCAAAGAAATCCCAGGGCTGATCTCCTTCAGAATGGACTGGTTGGATCTCCTTGCAGTCCAAGGGACTCTCAAGAGTCTTCTCCAACACCACAATTCAAAAGTATCAATTCTTCGGCGCTCAGCCTTCTTCACAGTCCAACTCTCGCATCCATACATGACCACTGGAAAAACCATAGCCTTGACTAGATGGACCTTAGTCGGCAAAGTAATATCTCTGCTTTTGAATATGCTATCTAGGTTGGTCATAACTTTTCTTCCAAGGAGTAAGCGTCTTTTAATTTCATGGCTGCAATCACCATCTGCAGTGATTTTAGAGCCCAAAAAAGTAAAGTCTGACACTGTTTCCACTGTTTCCCCATCTATTTCCCATGAAGTGATGGGATCGGATGCCATGATCTTCGTTTTCTGAAGGTTGAGCTTTAAGCCAACTTTTTCACTCTCCTCTTTCACTTTCATCAAGCGGCTTTTTAGTTCCTCTTCACTTTCTGCCATAAGGGTGGTGTCATCTCCATATCTGAGGTTATTGATATTTCTCCTGGCAATCTTGATTCCAGCTTGTGTTTCTTCCAGTCCAGCGTTTCTCATGATGTACTCTGCATATAAGTTAAATAAGCAGGGTGACAATATACAGCCTTGACGTACTCCTTTTCCTATTTGGAACCAGTCTTTTGTTCCATGTCCAGTTCTAACTGTTGCTTCCTGACCTGCATACATATTTCTCAAGAGGCAGATTAGGTGGTCTGGTATTCCTATCTCTTTCAGAATTTTCCACAGTTTATTGCGATCCACACAGTCAAAGGCTTTGGCATAGTCAATAAAGCAGAAATAAACATCAGCTATATTTGTGAATACCATTTACTCAGCACACTATTACAGATGTTATTTCTTCCCTTTACCAAGAACTCTGGTGAGGGCATAGCACTCTGTTGGATACTCCACATACTTCTCTATTTACCAAGTCTATAGTTTGCTCTTTTTTCTAGTTAAAAATGAGGAAAAGGATTTACAGACATGTTAAGTAACTTGTCTTATTTTGTGGAGCTCTTATGGGAAAGCTGAGGCTTAAACCATTAGCATTCGTCTCTAATTCTTACACTACTAACAATTACCGAATCTTGCCTCTGAATAACAGTTTGGCTGTCTTCATGCATATTAGTATCATCATCTTTTTGCTAGACCCTTTGACATTTATACATATTTTCATATGTCTATGCATTCTCTCTAATTATGTTTTACTTCTTTGGAAAGCAGGGACCACAGCTACCCTTCCTCACTCCCTTCCTTCTTTATCCCTTCCTTCCTATCTTCCTCCCTTCTTTCTTAAATTTCTTTCATGTCTGATGAAGTGCCTTATACAGGAATGCTCAAAGCTGTTTATTCTTTGTTATAATTTGGCATCTTACTAAAACATTGGCCTCATTAGGCACACAATTGAACCAAGCAAAAACTCACAAAGTTGTTAGAAATCCCATGGCTGGAAGCTTAACCATATCATCTTTTCATTCTTCTACTCACTCCAATGCCTCATATTTCTTAGTGTTCTTTGTAGATTATTTTGGTTGCTTTTGTTGTTGTTTTTTTATTTTACTGTAGCTTGTACTTTGATCCTGGGGTTTATTGAAATACTGCTTTAGACCCTTCTGAACTTCTAGGATGGCCAGGGAAGCTAAGGATGGAAATGAATTCATTCTTAGCTGTTCACTTTTCAAATAACAAGAAATGAAGTAGTTTATTTTTCATTTGTTGCATACTCCTCAGTAAGGAAAAATGAACAGTTTTATTACATATCATTTGTTGCTTATTTATTCAGTGTAACTGGCAGACATGGCTTGTTTACTTTTTGAAAAATGAATATGAGGTGGATAGATTCAGAAACTCATACCAGGATTTAGAATGTACCTTCCATGCCTCAGAATTATGTATGCTTTTCCCGCCTGAAGGGACTGTCTGTCTAGGTTTTTGGACAGCTAGAATTTTTAAATCTTAAGCTATTAGCCCTCTTCTGGCACTTCTCAGAGAACTTTCAAGCAGTCAGACAATAAGACAAATCCATAGGCTTTGTTTATTAAATTCATTGGTGAACCTTGAAATCGGCCATATACACCTACATGGTGCTTTGTGGACACAGCGTTTATTTTCATCAACTAGACAATCATTGGACTATTCTTCTGTGTGTGCTCAGTTGCTTTAGTTGTGTCCAACTCTTTGCAACCCCATGGACTGTAGCCCACCAGGTTCCTCTGTCCATGGGATTCTCCAAGCAACAATTCTGGAGTGTGTTGCCATGCCCTCCTCCAGGGGATCTTCCTGACCCAGAAATCGAACTGGTGTCTCCTGCATTGCAGAAAGATTCTTTACCCACTGAGCCATCTGGGAAACCCCAAGTGGGCTTCTGTAGATCCAGAATAAAATGAGCCATGATTCTTCAGACTCTCTGCCTTTGCATTCCAGTCTTTCTATTCGATTATCACCAGCTTCTGTGCTTCTGTAGAAGGCTGTACTTGCCCAGTTCCTTTCATGGGGTTTATTTAGAAGAAAGTCCATAGAAAATATCTTTATAATCTGTGAAGAAATTTGTGAGAATGTGTCTCTGGGATAGGGCATCTCAGGTGGTGGTGGTGGTAAAGAACCAGCCTGCCAGTTGCAAGAGATGTAAGAGATTCAGCTTCAATCCCTGCGTGAGGAAGATCCCCTGGAGACGTGCAGGGCAACCCACTCCAGTGATCTTGCCTGCAGAATCCCATGGACAGAGGAACCTGGCAGGCTACAATCCATTGGGTCGTACAGAGTCAGATACAACTGAAGCAAATTACACACACCACGCATCTCTGGGATCTCTCAAACCTTGTACTCATTATCTCAATATTTTTACACTGGTGGAGAGCAGCAGGTCTGAGGCTCCATCACAAGTGATGACGTAGAAATAATTCTGACAACAGTGACTTCCAGGTTGTGTTAGTGACAACTCGTCTGTACAGAAGACCTGATATTTCTATCCTAAATGATACCGAAATTTTAACTCATTTAGAAAGAGAGTGTCAAGATAATTTACCATAGGTGGTAAATTCACTAGCTCGATGACATTATCAAAGACACAGTCATTCCTTCTTCTTGTCCTGCCATCCTCTTGGTCTGCTTGTCTCACTCAAGGCCGCATGTTTGCTACTGCTGGTTCAGATAGCCCATGAAGGCCTGACCAAGTAAAGCAGATTAGAGGACTCTTTCTCATACTTCCTGAAAATGACAGAAGCCTTTCACAGATGGTCTGCTACAATCCCCCCATGTTTCAATGGACAGAACTGGTCACATATATATATATATATATATATATATATATATGCAAGAGAAGTGGGGCCACTGTGATTCACAAGGGAAGAGGGCTGACAGACCCACCCCAAAGTTAGAGTTCCATCAGCAAAGAAAAGAAGAAAATTACTTTTGAGGAGGTAATAGAGTGCCTGGGCTTCCCAGATGGTTCAGAGGTAAAGAGTCTACCTCCCAATGCAGGAGATGCAGGTTCTATCTCTTGTTCAGGAAGATTTCCTAAAGAAGAAAATGGCAACCACTCCAATATTCTTAGCAGGAAAATCCCATAGACAGAGGAGCCTGGCAGGCTATAGTCCATGGGGTCACAAAAGAGTCAGATAAGACTTAGCAACTAAACAACAGTGTGCCTGCTAAATTAATCCCTGCTTCTTTTGTAATTTTTAAAATTTGTTTAATTAAAAGATAGTTGCTTTACAGTATTGTGTTGTTTTCTACCAAACATCAAATGCTGTACAGGGTATGGAGAACAGGGAACCTTCTTGCACTGCTGATGGGAATGTAAATTGATATAACCATTGTGGAGAACAGTATAGAGATTCCTTTAAAAACTAGGAATAAAACCACCATATTTGACGACCCTGTATGCAAGACAGGAAAAAAGACACAGATGTGTATAATGGACTTTTGGACTCAGAGGGAGAGGGAGAGGGTGGGATGATTTGGGAGAATGGCATTCTAACATGTATACTATCATGTAAGAATTGAATCGCCAGTATATGTCTGACGCAGGATACAGCATGCTTGGGGCTGGTGCATGGGGATGACCCAGAGAGATGTTATGGGGAGGGAGGTGGGAGGGGGGTTCATGTTTGGGAACGCATGTAAGAATTAAAGATTTTAAAATTTAAAAAAAAAAAAAAAAACACCATATTACCCAGCAATCCCACTACTAAGCATATACCTTGAGGAAACCAAAAGTGAAAAAGACACATGTACCCCAAAGTTCATTGCAGCTCTATTTACAATAGCTAGGACTTGGAAGCAAAACTAGATGTCCATCAATAGATGAATGGGTAAAGAAGCTGTGGTACATGTATACAATGGAATATTAACTCAGCCATAGAAAGGAACACATCTGAGTCAGTCATAAAGAGGTAGATGAAGCTAGAGCCTATTATACAGAGTGAAGTAAGTCAAAAAGAGAAAAACAAATATCATATACTAACGCATATCGGAATCTAGAAAGATAGTACTGATGAACCTATTTGCAGAGCAGCAATGGAGACACAGACATAGAGAACAGACTTATGGACATGGCTGGAGGGGTGGGGAGGAAGGAGAGGGTGGGATGTAGGAAGAGAGTAATGAGATGGAAATATACATCATATATTACCATATGTAAAATTGCTGCTGCTGCTGCTGCTAAGTCACTTCAGTCGTGTCCAACTCTGTGCGACCCCATAGACAGCAGCCCACCAGGCAATTTGCCGTTATGACTCAGGGAACTCAAACCAGGGCTCTGTAACAACCTAGAGGGAAGGGATGGGATGGGAGGGAGGTGGGAAGGATGTTCAAGTGGGAGGGGACGTAGCTAAACCTATGGCTGATTCAAGCCTACTCTTTTTGACTCTCTCCTTGTCCTTTGTGTTTCTTACCCTGAGGGCTTAATTACCTGATCCAAATGCAAGAATTTCCTTTTAATCCCTAAGGTAAAGTTCCATAGCCCCTCAGATATTTCTATTCTGATATTTACCATGCACATTTAACTGTTTCAATCATGTTAAATTGACTACTACAGCAATTAAAAAGTACAAGAAATATTCTTAATAAAAATAATTTCTAGTCTCTTGGCCCAGAAGCCATTGCTAAATTTACAGTTACATTTTGAGATATTCTGTTCTTTGTACTAAGCAATGCTGAATGCTTTTTTGGCCAAACTACATGTAGGATGGATTTTTAAAAGGCAGATTTAATATACATTGTAGTGCTCTTTTTACTCAAATAGGAAGGAATTTAGAACCTACTTATTTAAGTGCAAATGCTGCCTCCTACCTAAGTCACTTAATCAGGACACTTTAATTTCTACAATGGTGAAATTCAGATAATAATACCTGCCCCAGACTACCTCTTTGGGAAGCTGGGCAGATTAATTAGATAAAGTATTTAAAGCCCCTCAGAGAGAAGCGGCATATGTAAAAGATGTTATTATTTCTAGGGAAGAATGAAGCAGTGTCTCTTTTACAAACAGTCTATGCTTCTAGAATTTTCCCCTCTTACTCATTCCGCTGAAGTGCCAATTTGGTGAATTTTAATTCATCATATGAGACCCTTCTCATTCTCAAGTAGTTGCACTTAAAGAAAAGATTTTCAAGTATTGCCTTCGATGATGGGAACCATGTGTAATTCCCGAGTTTCTCTGAATATTTCAGAGCATGGCCTTGCAAACTGGTGTGCATGCTGGACTCTGGTTACATTTGCAAAAACGAGGAGTGACTACACTGAAGACTGTGACCTGGGCCCCTTTTCAGGTCACACTCAATCCTGGTTTCTTCCATGAAGTGTTAGCCTATGACAGTAGTCCTTACTAATGTCATTCCCTGAGAGCTTATATGGCCAGAAGAGCCTTCACTGCTCAGTAGAGAACTGGTTCTCAAACGCAGGACACTGGAGTTTAAACAGAGGCATGTTCTAAATCACAAAATCATTCAGAGGTTAATTGTTCAGCTTTGTATGGAAAGAAAGAAATCTGTTACACCCATTTACATAGAAATGGGTCCAGTAAGAACTGACTCATTAGAAAAGACCCTGATGCTGGGAAAGCTTGAAGGCAAGAGAAGGAGATGACAGAGGATGAGATGGTTGGGTAGCATCACTGACTCAGTGCACGAGTTTGAGCAAGCAAGCTCTGAGAATTGGTGATGGACAGAGAATCCTGTCATGTTGCATTCCATGGGGTCGCAAAGAGTTGGACCCAACTGAGTGATTGAACTGAAGATGATTTTGGACATAGAAGAAAAACTGAGAGTATAATCTTTATTTATTCCCATAGGCACTTCATGAAATATGTTACTCTTAAATATCTTTTTTAACGAGTAAGTTTTCCTATTTAGGTCACAAATCCCTGTCATTTTCTTCTAGAATTCTCAGTGTTAGTTATACATTTAAATTTCTCCACTTTTTTTTCACCTCTAACTGCATTTTCCAGAGGTTTAGCTCTTTAAGCTGTCTTATTGGACATTGAGCACCTTTGTTAACCCACACAGGAATGGTTTCTAGTTGATAAATTCAGTTAGCAAGTGCTCATGTGTTTTAATGACTGAAAATACGTCTTGTTGTTAACCAATCTGTGTTTTGCCCAGAGGCATGGAAGCTCATTACTGATGGGGCCAGCCCTGTTTCCCCACAACACTTTTTGAAGGATGCAAGTAACTGGGTCTGCTACAGAGCTTGGAAAGTAACTTTCTGGGAACATCAATACTGGCTTTGCCTTAGCACTTTCAATCAGCTTTTGACAACCTTGAATCACTCTCTCTTCCTAGAAATAAAGTCAACCTACCATTCTTCAGAAATCAAAACAAAAAACTTCCCTCAAAGCAAAAGGGTACCCATAGAACTTTATCTGAATCTTGAGTTCACATGTCTGAGCTCTTAAAAAAAAGCTAGCATTTCTTATTTTCTTCATGCTTCTAGCTCTAAAAGGAAAAGGAGGGAAATGAGCATTGGGTTTTATTCAGTAATGACGTAATTCCAAACTTAGCCAGCCAGCCTTTGTGACCTCACAGCTTAGTAAAAGAAGCAAGAGAGGGTATGGTGAGATTCTGCCAATCAGAGAAAAGGCCATGCTGATTTATTTTTCCAGAAGCAAAGAGCACAAGAAGAAAATCAAGGGTTAGGTCATGTCTAGGTCCACTTATCACGTGGAGAAACAACATAGGGTACAAGAGAAAAAGAAACAAGAGAGAAAAAAAGAAGGGAGGGTGCCCTTAAGACTTGGTAACACCATCCACTGATCCAAGCCATGTACTGGGTGCAGACTCTTCTGATCATAAACTCCACCCCTGCCTACCAGCACCCCTTGGTAGAAGCCAGAAATGAGAATGAGTGGAGATGGAGCTGGTACAGGAGAAGGCAGACATGTTTTTGGTTTGTTTTTTTTTTTCCCTATAATGCTATTATGATTGTCCCTAGAAATACCAGCTTCATTCACACCCAAAGCATTGGATGTCTATAGTGTCTTCTTTTGAAGCATTTATAGCCAGTAGGGATGCCAAGACTAACCTAAAAAGCTTAAGTTTTAAGGATTTGATTAAGGATTTTCTGAGTGGTTTTGAGAAAGAAACACCATGGCTTTGAAATTCAAATATATCCTTAATAACTTTCCCCATGAAAAGATAAATATTGACCAATTTATAAGAAGGAACCCACATTTCAGTTTTGATACAATGAAATAGCAGGTATAAAAAGAACACCCTCATCTTTTGCTTAAAGAAAGAATATTAGTAAGATATACTTGCAATAAATATGTAGTAGAAAGAAATTCCCTGGCAGTCGCACGGTTAGAGCACTTTCACTGTCAGGGTTGGGGTTCAATCCCTGATCAGGGAACTAAGATCACACAAGACAAAAACAAAAAACAAACGCATGTAATAGAGTTACTGTATGTTGTACTTACTATATACTAGACTCTGAGGAGTTTATTTAGTCTTACTAATTTAATCTTTACAACATCCCTGATATAATTATTATTATTATTATCCCCATATAGTAGATCAAGAAATGTAAAGCTCAGAGTTTAGTCACTTCCCAGAGGTCATATAATTAACAGTGAAAGCCTGGTTTAGAACTAGAGTGCTCCTGCTATAGAGGTCTTGATGTTGATTATTCTGCTACACATATAATGAAGAAAAAACTTAATGTAGAAAACAGTGCTAATTATAGATATTTAAAATATACCAAATATACACATAGGAAGAATAGTAATAACAAAACATCATTAGCCTATGTTAATATAAAGTCACTTATATGGAAAGTCTTAAGCAGAGAGTCAAGATCAAGATTATCAGACTATAACATAGTAGGAGGACAGTATGTCATTGTTAGCATTTTTTGCAATTAAGAACATGTGCTTAAAAATAGAGACATGTTTTACGAGGTTCTGAGATAGTAGAAAGCAGCAGCCCCAAAGAAGTAAAACTAAAAGAAGAAAGAGCCCTGCAAATGCATGACTCTCCCATAGAAAACACGAGTCCACTGGGAATGGACCTGCAAACTCATTTCTTGAACATTGTCGTGAAGCTGCAGGTTCTCTTCATGATGACTGACTAATAATGGTGCTCCATTATGATAAGAAAATGGCCAGTAGTGCCTCATGGACTAATGCATTTTATAAAATTGTACTCATGCTTCAAGCTCAATTTTCATTTGCAGTTTATTGCTGGACTCCATAATATTCTAGTTTCTAAATTCTACTATTGAGATAAAGAAAGGAGAAAAACTTACTTTTTTCCTTTTTTAATGCATTTGGTAGCTGAACCATGTTAAAGTGTTACCTAGCCAAAAATATTTTTAAAGTTGTCTATGAATCCAGTATTCATAAGCATATGTAACTCCTTTACTCTCAGACTAGATAAAATTGTGATAGATTGAATCTAATAAGGTTACCATCTACTACATAAAAGACTCATTTCTTTCAGTGCCTCTTAGCTTTAGCAATTTTTCTTAGAGTCACCTCTTAAATATTGTGTTTCCAGTTCACTTGTACTTGTAAATACATTTTTGAAATTGTAAATTACATTATTTATGATATATGTAAATTTTGATTTCTCATGGAAAAGTATATAGACTTTCAATATCACCTCTTATAGGCAAACCTTTATCACTTTGATAAAGGTTTTCATATTGATAAACTAATAATAGAAATACCATTTATAAGGCATGGATCAGCTTGTCATTGTTCAAAGTTGTTATAAGGTAAATATTCATTCTTTCACTTTAAATGTGAGAAAACTAGGATTCAGAGAGGCTAAATAACCTTCCAGGTTTTACATAACTAATAAATAGCAGAACCAAAATTTGGACCCAGGTTTGTCTGTCTTCAAAGCCTGTGCTCTCTCTATTCTGGAACGCTACTTAGAAATTCGGTCCTTTCCTGGGTCTGCTGCCTGCTTTGCTTTACATGTCATTCAGTGCTGCCTCCCGCTGATCACCCCTGGTATTACACTGTAGTCAGCCCTTCAATATAATTTAGTGAAAACAACCAGTTCTTGTCGGGAGCAGATCATTTAGGAGTATTGATTCTAACTTTGTCATTGTTTTCCATGAAAGCTAAGCATAGAGTATAAATTGCCACTCACCACATAAAGTTGATGACTTTCTATGCCCAAATGATTTGACAATTTGTGATTTCACCCCTAGGAGTTTTTTTGCTAACATTTTTCAAGACAAAATATTCAATCCCTGTCTAAAATGATCAAATTTTGCCCTGCAGCAAACCTGTAAATTTTTGCAAGGACTTGTGAAACTTCGCCAGGCAACAGATCAATAATTTCACACTATTCTATTCTCACTGCTTTCCTCAATGTACACTATTTTGTTTGAAACCCCCAAGATAAGAAAATAAAAATTTAAGGGACAAGTAAGAAACTCCCTTCCCATCTTGTATAAATAAAAGTGCTGTATTTACAATAAAGGTGATCAATCTGTATTCAAAAATTTAAAGAAAGGCAAAAAATTCAGTTCAGATACAGACATACCTCATTGTATTGCCCTTTGTTTTATTACAATTCAAAAGTGTGGCTTTTTTAAAAAATAAATAGGTTTGTGGCCATTCTGTGTCAAGCAACTCTTCTCAGCACCTTTTTTTCCAACATAATTTGCTCTCCTCTCACAATGTTTCAAACTTTTTCATTATATTATATTTGTAACGGTGATCTGTGATCAGTGATCTTTGACTTTCCTATTGCAAAAATATCACTACTCACTGAAGGTTAGGGTCATAATTAGCAGTTTTTAGCAATAATGTCTTTTTGGATTAAGGCATGTACTTTTTTTTTAGACATAATCTATAAGTATAGTGTAGCCAGAACTTGTATATGCACTGGGAAACTGAAATATTTGTGTGACTCCCTTAATTGTGATATTCACTTAATTGAAGTGAATTAGAACCAAAGCTGCAATATTTCCAAGTTCTGTCCATATTTTAAAATATAGCTTTACCAAAAAAATGGCAACGTTACATGTCTCTACTCTTTTAATATCCTGTTGTATATATTGACATAAAATATTTTTGATTTTTTGCCTACTGTGTCCAACACTATCAGCCTGTGTTACAAATTAGGATTTTGGCAAAGGGCCTGTGTGGGCTCTGTACTGTTTTTATAATAAGGCACCAAAACGTTCTGTTCCTACCTGGAATAATACTAAATCTTTCATTATTCACAATTAATTTTATGCATACCTATCTCTTTTTTTCCATGTTGAAAAACACCAATAAATTCAAGCCAATAAAAAGGTATATTTTGCCACTCTCTTCAAAATTTCCATCTTTCTCTCTAGGTCCTTTTTCTCTGCCTGTATGATAATAATGAATATCCCCCTATGTTCAACTTTTACTTGTTCATTCTTCTTGCTGTCTAATTTCTCCTTCAAAGATCTCATCCATTTTCATGGATTCAGTTCTGCCTTTACTTGAATAATTCCAAAATCTCTATTGCAAATCTTTTCCTCTTGTGTCGGCACTCATCATTTATTTCCAAATGTTCACCGGACATTTCTACTTTGATGATTCGTCCCTTCTTCTGAATAAATAAGCATTTCACCCCCAAACAACCTTCTCCTTGTTTCCTTATTATTTTTGAGATGAGAAACACGTTTCTAATAACCCATGCTTGAAACCTTGGACCAGGGATCACAGATGGCAAAATTCACATACCAGACATATGTACCAGAAACTGGAGTTCATTTACAGCAGGGCGGGTGCTGCTGGATGAACTGGGAGCTTTGCCCCTTTGTTACTCATCGCCACCTAATGGTCACCATGCAGAAGAGCAGGCCCAGTTTTTCCTGATCCTATTTTTCAAAAGAAGACATAAATCTTGATTTTGTTGTGAAATCTATCCAATATGTCTAAATGCTTTCAACTGTTAAGCAAGATTAAACCTTTTGGGAGCCACAGGAAGTATTTATATGAGCATGTCTATCCCAAGGGCCATTTGTGACCATTTTACAGGCACCGAGTTAAAAAACAATTGGAATAAAATGTTAATATAAATAAGTGAAAGGCTTACCAGGTCGCTGAGTGGTAAAGGAAAACCACCTGCTAAGCAGGAAATGTGGGTTTGATCCCTGGGTCAGGAAGATCCCCTGGAAATAGCAATCCACAGCAGTATTCTTGACTGGGAAATCCCATGGACAGAGGAGCCTGGTGGGCTACAGTCCATGGGATCACAAAAGAGTTGAACAGGACTCAGCAACTAAACAGCAACAGCAATAGCAACTAGGTTATGATGATGACAGTCGAGCGAACAGAGCCAACCCAACAGAGTGGAAACATTCCAGCCACCCAGGACCTTGGGCCACTTTGCATCAGTTCAGTTCAGTTCAGTTCAGTCCTGCAGTTGTGTCTGAGTCTTTGCCACCCATGGACTGCAACACGCCAGGCCTCCCTGTCCATCATCAACTCCCCAAGTTTACTAACTCATGTCCATTGAGCTGGTGATGCCATCCAACCATCTCATCCTCTGTCATCCCCTTCTCCTCCTGCCCTCAATCTTTCCCAGCATCAGGGTCTTTTCAAATGAGTCAGTTCTTCGCATCAGGTGGCTAATAGATTTAATGGACTGGATCTGATAGACAGAGTGCCTGATGAACTATGGATGGAGGTTTGTGACATTGTACAGGAGATAGGGATCAAGACCATCCCCAAGAAAAAGAAATGCAAAAAAAGCAAAATGGCTGTCTGAGGAGGCCTTACTAATAGCTGTGAAAAGAACGGAAGTGAAAAACAAAGGAGAAAAGGAAAGATATAAGCATCTGAATGCAGAGTTCCAAAGAATAGCAAGGAGAGATAAGAAAGCCTTCCTCAGTGCTCAATGCAAAGAAATAGAGGAAAAGAATAGAATGGGAAAGGCTAGAGATCTCTTCAAGAAAATTAGAGATACCAAGGGAATATTTCATGCAAAGATGGACTCAATAAAGGACAGAAATGGTATGAACCTAACAGAAGCCACTTTGCATACTGTTCCAGAAAAATGGTTTAATCAGGGAGATAGTGACATTGAGCTAAACCCAATAAACCTGAAATAAAGTATCTTGCATTGTAAATCAGTGGGCAAGAAATTAGAAAAAGGTGATCTTGATTCTCCAAAAATAAGCCACAGATTATGTTTCTTTCCTTCAAGTTTCTCCTAAGCATGAAAAGCCACTTTCTAGCCTAAGACTAGTAGATTTCAGAGAACATGCAGCCCACGTCTCTAATTTTTACTTTGTTCTCTTAATCTTTTAGAAGTACTGTACATTTTGTTTTAACACAGTGAAATTATTGTAAAGAAAAAAAAGCTGTTGGATATAGATATTATAGACATCTCAAATTAGACTTGTAGAGACTGACTCAAAGACATATACTATACTGATGAGACAAAGCAATCTGTGGCATTAAGCAGCTCTCTTAAGACATCAAAATGACATGTGTGGATGAATTAAGTACATATAAATCCATCTAATGGTTCCTTACAAAACTTAAAATTTTGATTTAATAACTCGACACTTGGGGCTTTTACTTGTAAACCCAATACTGATTGAGAAAATTAAAGAACTATAGAAATTTAATCAATTCAATGTTTTTTTCAGTATAACATAAAGGGTAATTTTAAACATAAAATAAATTAAAAGTATAAGCATACGAAACACCTGGTTAAGATTATACACTTAAACGCTCAAGCTACCAGTACTAAATTCATGTTAACTATAAATTAGCTGAGTGCCTGAATAAATAATATCAAACTTGTATTTCATTTGTATATGCTTTAGAAATAGACTTTTATCTTCTAATAACTTTTTTACCTAAGTCAGATGGCAAACTGTTTTGATAAGAAATAGCTTATGGATGAGAATGGAAAATACATTATATGAAATATTACAGTATAGGGGCTTTTGAATTTGTTTCTGAGTTGTTATTGATCCATATGCATTTACTTTTTAAATTAGAAAATATCTAATATTTTGTGAGAAGATGCATACTTTTTTAAATTGAGAAACTAAACTACCAAGTTAATATAGTATCAGTTTATTGTACTTCAAATTTCCAAAGCACAAGCATTTCAGAATACTGAAAGGCTATATTTAGAGTGAGATCTGCATATTCCTTGCAGATGGAATAAGTCCATGAATATGTGTCAGTATCATTCTTGCCAGTCCTAATAAAACTCTATCTATAGTATGTTTGAACAAAACTCGTTATACATAAAAACTGAAACATCAAACCATTACGTATCTTTTAAGTGTAGATAAAATAATTTTACATCCATACAATATTTTTAAATGTTGACTTTAGTAAAAACTTAAAATCCCCTAAAATTTGAAATGAAAATTCATGATGTACAAAACTATGAAAGAAAAAAAAAACTGTCTTCTCCAAATATTCTATAACTTTTTTGAACAAAATCTTAGTGTTATGATTTAATCTTCCTCATTTACATTTGCCAAGTGTATCTGAGTTTACAAAGTGTTTTCATTTAGGATACAACATATAACCCACACGGTGGCCTTTGTGAAAAGAAGGTTTATTATCATTTCAATGTTGGGATAAGTCTCATAGAAGAGAATGACCATCTTCATCATCACGCATCTGGAACAAATGGCCAAACTGAAGCTTAAAGCCCTGGTTTTCTGATTCCTGACTTCAAACTCTCTTTCTAATAGACCATGATCTGTTCTGACAAGTTCTGATCAGGTTTCTATTTTCCTCCATTCATCTTACATCATGTTATATATGAAGGAAATGTAACCATTTAAAACTTTTGCATTTCTCTTTTTAATTGGGGCCTTGTTGTATTCCCAGTTTTGTCTGAGCATAACTGGAATGTTAAATCATGTTCACACTTGTGTGTTTTCTGCACGTGAGTACACACATACATATGTATACATGTAATGAATTCCTGTAGAAGTAAATTTACGGATTCCTTTTATTTTCTGTGACAGAAAGATAGCTATAGTTCTGAGAAAAGAATAGAAGAAAAGAGGGAAATCTCAAAAGCTATGTAGGAAGCAGAGGCTTTAGTAAAATGGGAATAGGCAGCGAAACATTATTTTATTGCAGTGATGGTCAGGTGCATAGCGGCTTGCCAGGTGGCACTAGTGGTAAAAAGCCTGCCTGCCAATGCAGGAGACATAAGAGATGTGGGTTTGATCCCTCAGTCAGAAAGATCCCCTGGAGGAGGTGATGGCAACCTACTCCAGTATTCTCGCCTGGAGAATGGACAGAGGAGCCTGGAGGGCTATAATCCGTAGGGTCACAAAGGACTGGACACAGCTGAGGAGCCTGAGCATGCACAGGTGCATGGAGCCCATTTTGCACTGTGAATGCATAATTCTTAGGAGTCTGAAATTCTAGAACTGAAACTATGTGGCCAGAATTTTTGAGAATGAAACACTGTACTGAACAAATGTATAATTCTGTTACCTAAACTGGCATAAACCTATTACACATTATTATTATTACCTGGCCATGTATTTTATATAGCTTACTTTTGTCTACTGCAAATATAAAACTTGACCAAAAATATAAATTATATTATGGATTAGGAAGGAAGTCTGCTTTTGACTTAAATTGAAAATGTGCTCAAAAAGACATTGGTAGAGATCAGTCTTAATCTGGTTATCGGCCTTGTACTTACGACAAGTGCTTTCTTTCTTTCTCAAAATATACCTTGTCTTCTGCCTGGCTTCACAGTATACTTAAAATCACACTTTAGGACTTCAGCTTGTCACCCTGAAAAGAACTGATATACCAGAAGTATCAAGGAAAGTTTGCTTCAAGAAAAAGAGGAAAATAAGATGGGCTCTCATAGGCTTCACACTCAGTTTAAAGAATCATCTGAGACTCGCTCTATGTGTCTCTCCAGGGAAGGCTCACCCCTCAGTTCAACTCATTCCTTGGGGGTCCCTCTTATACCAATGGGAGGATGCTTAGTGTTCCATTTCTGCAAACTGACTGTTTTATATTTCAAACTTCAGGAGACTGGATCAAAGTCATTATTTGAAAGATTATCTCCTCAAGCCTCTGGCATTCCCTTATGGTTCTATAACACATGCATCCTTGTACACAATGTGTGAATGCTCTCTGCATTGATGAGAAGCACAAACAACTAAGCCCAGTGTAAACCCACGTGGGAAGAAGTACCGCCTAATTTAGTAGTACATGAATCTGTCTCTGATGGGGACAGAAGGTGTCACACGAGGCCATGGGCCACAGGGAGAGTGCCAATCACGTCGGTGCACATTCAGCTAAGTCTTGTGCACATCCTGTTTCTCCTAACTGCAGACCAACCATTTCTCCTCTGGAGTCACGTACACAATATGTAGAATGGTTATGCAGAAGAAATCCATGGCAACAGCACATACAGAGCTGGTTGATTTATTTGGAAAAAATAAGTTTACCTATTTTTTATAACCTTTGAAAAAGATACATTTCTTTAGATTGACTTGATTCAAACTTGAAAAAATAAAAAAGAACAGTGCTGTACAATTTTTTAGCCAAGTGTATCTTGGGCTTTATGAATAACCTAAAGGCTATTCATTCTTCCCTTTAGAAGCCTTGTAGGTATTTTTCTGTGCTGTGTACATTTTCATCCTCAAGAGTATTTTCTTCTCATTCTCCTAGATACCTTGGGACAACTATTTTTTCTCTGCAGATACCTTAGAGGACTATTTAAGACCCTATCCGTTCCATCTACTCTTAGCCTCACCTGAAGGGCAAAATCCCTAAGATCTTGACACAAATCCTGATAAATACATGGAATTATTAAAGGTGCCATCTCAGCAGAAGAGAGTTTCTGCTGCCTTTGTTCTCGGGGGAATACATATTTCACCCAGTAGCAAGACACCCAACTGCAGCTACAATCAGAAATCTCTGAAATGCCTTTAAGCTAATCATCTTTGAACACAAGCCTTTGTTGTTGAATCAGGGACCTTCTAGATGCAAGGCACAGAAACCTTCTTTTTTATTATTATTAGTATTTTGTTTCTTCTTCTTTTTTTTTTCCTGCACCTTGCATGAAACAGCATCAAGCCTGTCACTACCACCAGTAAGGTTCAGTGATCTGTCAACATTCACCCCTGATGAAGACAGTGAGAGTTCAGGAGAGATCCAAACAGAGTGTTTGCAAAAGAGCATTTTTATATGTTTTCTTCTGACAGCCCTAGTTTAACAGAAAATAGTTGGAGTGTGCCCAAAAAGGGGGAAAAATGAAAGACAGTAGTGGTAAGTTAGGATAGCATGACATGATGGATCTGGGCTATGACAAACCGAATTGGAAAAAAGCTTCCCTGGGGACCAACTAGGCCAGGTTTGCTGAATTGTATTTCTTGATTTCTTACTGTGCAACAGTGCTTTTTACCGTTAGATTGACTAGGCTTCAGAATATTTTTAAAATTGTACAAATCAAAATCCATGTAGCTTAAAAATGAAGGATGTAAAAGGTTTAGGAGTTTGATGTATTGAAAGGCATTCTGTATTCCCTCATGTGAGTATTAAATATACACTTTGTCTGTTTGATGAATTTTAAACCTTTGTGGAAGGCAGTGCACTGGATAGCAGTTTACAGGGCTAAAAACCCTGGTTGGAAAGAAGGATAGAGGCTGCAGAGATTCAAAGCTTCTTCCTTCTTATCCCCCATGGATGTGCCTGGGAATTACAACATGCAGCCTCTGTAGATTCTCATTTGTTCTGCGTGTGTGCTCAGTAGCCTCAGTCATGCCCGACTCTTTGCAACCCTATGGGCTGTAGCCCACCAGGTTCCTCTGTCCCTGGGATTTTTCCCAGTAAGATTACTGGAGTGAGTTGCCATGCCCTCAGCCAGGGAATCTTCCCGAGCCAAGGACTGAACCCGTGTCTCCCACGTCTCCGGCTTCGCAAGCAGATTCTTTGCCGCTGAGCCACTTGGGAGGCCCCACCATTTGTTCTGAGATGGTTATATAAAGGACAAGTAAAGAAACCTTAAATCTGAGGCCCGCTTAGCAAAAGTGTGATGCCTTGTTCGTATTACTTATCCTTTCAGTTCATACACAGTGACTTTCACACACCCTAAGATGAAGTCAAAAGAAAAATAAGAAGAGGGGAAAAGACTTATTTTACAGCTGATAAATTTGTCAAATCTTCATGTACCACATGACAACACGTAACTAGACAGTCTGATTCTTTAAATAACCACCCACAAAAAGCTTTAAATGGATACCTAAATGAATGGAATATCTTAACTACTCAGAAAACTTTAGGTACTTGAGCTACAGAGGCATAAACAATTTGGGTCCTATTTTCAAGACGTTAACAACCAATTTGAATAATTCATGAAATAGATTGCAAAATGATATGTATCAAGTGACAGCCATGCTCAAAGCAAATAGCAAAATATCTACTGGGCTCAGGCAAAACAGCTCCATAATTTTCCCCATCAGCTATTCACATCGAGGAGAGGGTGTTAAGAAAGTGACTGGTAAAAGTGAGTTTTGGTTGAAGATGAGAATATAGAAGATCTGACATGAGAGGTAAATGGTAAGACACGGGGTCAGCCAGTATTCAAATAGGAACCACACACTGAATTGATTATGACTGGTAATGTAAAGACATAAGTGATGTGTTTTAAGTGTTGGGGAAAATGGGATAGTTTCTGTCTGGAGCAGAGAGAGGACAATTGCTTGTCCTATCTGGGAAAAACAAAAAACAAAAAAACAGCTGCTTTTCAGCTGTAGGTCATTGATGCATGGAAGAATATGGAACAAAATTGCCAAATCTTTTGCATTTTTACATGAACCCTCTTGATTTTAAATATTAGCAAATACTTTAAAAAAATTTGTACATTATGTGGATCAAATAAAATATACCTGAGATGTGTTTTAGCCCATAATACTTTGGTATAACCTCTGTAGGTATAAAGAGTCAGCTTGAATTGTGGATACACAGTGTAGCAAATCTTTGAGTTTGAAAATGTGGAGGGTGAATTAATAATAGACTCAAATAGTTTTAGAAGTAGATCTCTGGAGTGGGTAGGACTGAAGAAATAAAAGGGATTGGAAGTCAGGCAAATACAGGTTATTGAAGAGGTAATTAAACTAGCTGGGATAGTAGCAGATAACAAAGCAGAGAAGAGCAGCATCAGCCAGGCATTGCCATTAAGGAATATGAAGGAGTTATCACAGAGAAGTAAGTACACAGGGTGTTATGATGTTGCCAGTGAGATGAGGAGAACAACAGTCTGTGGCCTGACACTGAGCACATCACAATGGAATGACCAAAATCTAGGGGGAACAAAAGTAGAGAATTACTAACAAGAGCAACAAAGAAAGCCTAAGTGAGCTTGAATTGGTTTGATAGTTTCTATCAAGAATATATCGCATCAGTTGGTTAACTGAATTCAATTCATTTGCCAAAATACACTAAAGACTTCACTTTCTAAAGTCCCGGCTTAAATATTTTGGAGGAGATACAGGGGACAGCAGTGAATATAAAAATGTATGACCCTCTGCCTGTCCTTAAGGTGTTTAAATCTGTATGGAAAGCAGTGTGCACGCACACACGATCACACACACACACACACATACATACATACATTTACACACAAACCCCTAAAATGAATCTTTTCTGATATCTATATATAGATATATAGATATCATGTGTCAGAACTCTCCAGAGAACCAGCAAGACACACACACATATATATATGGAGATTTATTATGAAGAATTAATTTCACATAATTATGGAGACTGAGAAATCCCTTTAATCTTCCATCTGCGACTTGGAGACCCAGGAAATCCAGCGGTATAATTTAATCCATGTCAAGAGGTCTGAGAATCAGAAAGCCAGTAAATTCCAGTCCCAGAAAAGAAGATGAGATGTCCTAGCTCAATCAGTGAGGCAGTGAAAAAGGGAGAAATTCTCCTTCCTCTATCTCTTGTTCTGGTCATGCACTCAGCAGATTAGATGATATCCACTAATAGAAGCAGAAGATATTAAGAAGAGGTGGCAGAAATCCACAGAAGAGCTATACAAAAAAAAAAAAAAAATCTTAATGACCCAGATAACCACGACGGTGGGATCACTTACCTAGAGCCAGACATCTTACAGCGTGAAGTCAAGTGGGCCTTAGGAAGCATCACTACGAACAAAGCTATCGGAGGTGATGGAATTCCAGCTGAGTTATTTCAAATCCTAAAAGATAGTGCTGTTAAAGTGCTGCACTCAATATGCCAACAAATTCGGAAAACTGTGCAATGGCCACAAGACTGAAAAAGGTCAGTTTTCATTCCAATCCCAAAGAAAGGCAATGCCAAAGAATGCTCAAACTATCACACAATTGCAGTCATCTCAACTGCTATCAAAATAATGCTCATTTTCTCCAGGTGAGGCTTCAACAGTATGTGAACTGAGAACTTCCAGGTGTTCAAATTGGATTCAGAAAAGGCAGAGGAACCAGAGATCAAGTTGCCAACACCTGCAGGATTGTAGAAAAAGCAAGAGATTTCCAGAAAAACATCTGCTTCTGCTTTATTGACTACGCCAAAGCCTTTGACTGTGTGGATCACAACGAACTGGAAAATTCTTAAAGAGATGGAAATACCAGACCACCTGACCTGCTTCCTGAGAAACCTGTATGCAGGTCAAGAAGCACTAGTTAGAATCGGACATGGAACAACAGACTGGTTCCAAATTGGGAAAGGAGTATGTCAAGGCTTTATATTGTCATCCAGTTTATTTAACTTATATGCAGAGTACATCATGTGAAATGCCAGGCTGGATGAAGCAGAAGCTGGAATCAAGATTGCCAGGAGAAACATCAATAACCTCAGATATGACACCACCCTTATGGCAGTAAATGAAGAGGAACTAAAGAGCCTCTTGAAAGTGAAAGAGGAGAGTGAAAAAGTTGGTTTAAAACTCAGCATTCAAAAAATGAGATAATGGCATCTGGTCCCATCACTTCATGGCAAATAGATGGGAAAACAATAGAAACAAGTGAGACTTTATTTTCTTGGGCTCCAAAATCACTACAGATGGTGATTGCAGCCATGAAATTAAAAGATGGTTGCTCCTAGAAAGAGAAACTATGACAAACCTAGACAGCATATTAAAAAGCAGAGACATTACTTTGCTAGCAAAGATCCATATAGTCAAAGCTATGGTTTTTCCAGTAGCCATGTATGGATGTGAGAGTTGGACCATAAAGAAATCTGAGCACCAAAGAATTGATGCTTTGAGCTATGGTGTTTTAGAAGACTCTTGAGAGTCCCTTGGACTGCAAGAGATCAAGCCAGTCCAACTTAAAGGAAATCAAACCTGAATATTCATTGGAAGGATTGATGTTGAAGATAAAACTCCAGTACTTTGGCCACCCGATGTGAAGCACTGACTCATTGGAGAAGACCCTGATGCTGGGAAAGATTAAAGGCAGGAGGTGAAAGGGACGACAAAGGACGAGATGGTTGGAAGTCATCACCAAGTCTATGGACATGAGTTTGAGTAAGCTCTGGGAGTTTGTGATGGACAGGAAAGCCTGGTGTGCTGCAGTCCATGGGGTTGCAAAGGGTGGGACATGACTGAGCAACTGAACTGAACTGAACTATTCTGAAGGATAATCAACTTTACTGAATCCACCATTTCCAATGTAATCTCATTTGGAAACACTCTCCCAGATATACTTAAAATGTTTAATCTGGGCATCTTTAAATGGTTAGGCTGACACAGAAAATTAACCGTTATCCATGCAATAGTGTTTTTGCTTATTCTGAAGATCTACAATGCATTATTAACTGGTGGGTTCTTTCAGAGAATCCCAATAGCAAGCCAGAGGGTGTTCTCTGGGAAAGAGAGGTCAGGCAATCAGATTGAACTCACTTTTCTTCCTTTCTTGTCTCTTTTGTTGAGACTTGACTCATGTTGGCACTCAGAATATGTACAGTGAGTTAACAGTTTTAATTAGGGTGAGTTGATTTGTATTCAAATTGATTTGCTTTGAACATTTGCTCTCTATATCTACCCATTTTCTCATTGCCTTGCTTGGCTAGGATGTCAAAGCCCTCCCTCCCCTCCATCAAGGCTGGAGATGAGGCTATCACTAAAAAGCAAATTTTATGGAAAGGTCTCCAATACCTGTAAGAGTCGTACTTGGATACTGGGAAAAATCAACTAGTAATTCATCTAGATATTATAGGTAGACAAAGCATGTTTTAAAATTTGAGAATAAAAATATTTCAGAAACTTGAAAGTTTCAAAATATTTTTGGAAAGCTGTGACTGCTTCTCAAATAAATGTCCATTTTTCAGTGGTGCCGTTTGACAGTCGTAGCCACGGTTCCCCAAGTTAGTAGCCATGAGTACAAATAATGTTTGACTTTTCTATCCTATAAGCATATCATATTCTTATGAAATTCAGTTGCTTGTTCTTTGCAACGATTTACCAATTTCATCAGACATTTGGGGTAACTTTAGCTTCCTACCTGTGACTTTAAATATTGTAAACGGAGAAAGTCAAATACATCTAATAGTTTCCAAATAGGTATTTTTTGTGTTTTTAAATTAATTAGTTTTCAATATGTTTTTCAATTTATAATGCAGGAAGGCACCAATATCACTCAATTATTTTGATCCATTTACACCTTAAACTATGGAAATAATGGTATATCACTCCTACTCTTCTTTTACTCTTAGATTGGTATCTGTGGTTTGGTTTTATTTATGTGTAAATATGCAGAGTTCAAAACTTGTTAGTCGCAACACTAATAATGTCATTTATATACTTCACCTTGTCCATTTAAAATGGATTGTTCTATTTATAGAGTAACAGCCTGTAAAATTGAATTTAAAAATTTAATAGAAAAGACAGTCCTTTTAAAAATTATTATGATAGAAAGAAGGGTAATTTTTTTCATAAATTACTCCCAAAGCAACTTTTAAAAAAAAATCTTGCTTTTAGTTCCAAAACTTTAAAATAGTCTTATTGATTTTTTAAAATAATTATTTATGTAAATAATTTATGGCAGAGTTTTCAGTGTTTGAAATGTATATTCTTCTAATAGGAATTTTACAAGACCATTAATTTTAACAGGGCTGGGAAGGACGACTATAATTTAGGAGTTATTGTTGATTGTTTCTAGAAATAGATATTGACCCCATTAGTTTTAAGCGATAACATTACAAAGCCAAGTATTAATCCAACAATACCAGAATTACTGATTTTAATTAGCATTTTTATACAAACTCTTCCTATAGTGCTTAAATTTCACTTAGTTTATCATACATAAATATGTGTAAAATTTAAATAAATTATCTTAGAATTCTCATTTTAAAGTTATTACAAAATTAATGCCTGTGGAAGTTCCAGTGCCTGAAGTCTTTTGTTTGTTACAGTCATTTTAGTATGCATTTTGGATCTGGTGAAAATGATCCCACCCTTTTAGATACTGTTTCATTAATTGTGAGAGTACCCATAGGGTTGGGAGAAGCATTTGGCCCATTAATCAATCCCTGAGTCTTTCATTCATTACGTTATGCTCTCAAGGAGAGGAAGTCATCACCATCAACACCCAGAAAAGGAACTAGCATTTGTTGGGTCCTCACTATGTACTGGGCATGGTTCCTTAACATGTATCGACATATTTAGTCCTTACAAAAATGAAATGGTTTGGAAAATATGATTTGGGGAAGTTTGTACACTGGATTTCAACTGTTAAAAATTTTCACATACAGCATGTATAGTCTCCATTTGTTTTCTTGTTTTGAGACCCATAGATGCTAGGGCAAGGGGTGCTTAATGAACTCACTCTCAAACAAATCTGTTCTACACCAACAAGCATGTGTTTTTTGTTCATTTTGAGGGGCTTAGAGTAACACTAATTTTGGAGTTTAAAACCACCTCAGTGCATCAGTGATGTCAAGTTTTGTTAATGATTCATAATTCCACAGGTACCTGATTAGAGACTGAAAGTATCTCATATATGGGTCTTAAATCTGGGTGTCTGAGTGGGAACTAAAAGTTTATATGTGTTACAAATATTAAATGTTAAAATAAAAATGTGATGATCAGCTGTTCACATTCAAATTTGAATTTAGTTGTGGATTGCTGCCCAGGTGGCACTAGCAGTAAAGAACTTGCCTGCCAATGCAGGAGACATAAGAAATGCAGGTTTGATCCCTGGGTTGGGAAGATCCCCTGGAGAAGGAATGGCAACCCATTCCAGTATTCTTGCCTGGAGAATCCCATGGACAGAGGAGCCTGGAGGGCTACAGTCCATAGGGTTGCAAAGAGTCAGACATGACTGAAGTGACTTAGCACATGGGTTGACAACAAATACTTAAACCTACCCTCAAAAAAAAAAAAAAACTGATGAAAAGCCTTTTTTTTGCCTATTCAGTTTCAGTTTTTAAATTCTATACTTAAAAGTAGATACAATAGAAAAACTGATAATACTTATTTCAGTTGCTGTTTAAAACTATTTAAGTACATCTAATGAACATTCATTAAAGCTTTGGGAAATTAACTCAATGGTTAACTGGTCTTGCTCAACTATTTACATAAAACTCCTTTGATGTTTGTCTTAATGGTAGAGGATCATCTCTCTCTAAGCCTTCTCTTCCTTTATACCTGAATCTTAACAAGCACCTTTAAAGATCCTGAGACAGTCTTTGCTATAACTACTGCATATTTTGGAACCCAGAACATTTGAATACATGGATGAGTTGAGAAGCACTTGTGAGCTATTATGCAATTTTAACACAAATTTCTCAGAATAAAAACACAAAGTAAGCAGGAAAATATTACTGGATATATTTACTTGGTGCTTCTGAGACTTTGGTATTTTATGAGTTAATAATTAACTTTGTACTTCCCTGATAGCTCAGTTGGTAAAGAATCTGCCTGCAATGCAGGAGACCTGGGTTCAATCCAGGTAGATGGGTAGATTTTGGTAGATGGGTAGACTTCTTTCTAATTCACTGATGGGCAACATAGTAGGATAACATTACCTGCTCTAACAAACAGACACCACTCTGCATAAAGGCTGAAATAGAATAGAATGTTATTTTTCACTCTTTGAAGTCCGTCATGGACATTGCTGTTTACAGGTGACTTTCCTGTGGGCAGTAAATCAGGGACCCCCAGAGGCTTCCCAGCGGATGGACCTGGCATCTTTAACATATGACTTCTAAGGTCTCTGGGTGCATCTGCATCAAATCAGTGAAAGGAGCATGAAGAGGAGGTGCATTCCTGGACTGGAAGTGACACACATCATTTCTACTTATGTTTTATTGGCTAGAATGTGATTCACCATTTAAAATCAAGGGGAGAGCGCTGGGAAGTTTAGTCTCTGAGGGACAGCATTTCTGAGCAATAAATGTGTACTGTGGAAGGGAAACCACACATATTTGGCAAAAGCAATCCAGAAATATCAGTTGTTGTTGTTGTTCAGTTGCTAAGATGTGTCCAGCTCTTTGTGACCCCAAGGACTGCAGCATACCAGGCTTCCTGTCCTTCACTAACTCCCAGAGTTTGCTCAAATTCATGTCCATTGAGTTGATGATGCCATCCAACTATCTCATCTTGTGTCACCCTCTTCTCCTGCCCTCAGTCTTTCCCAGCATTAGGGTCTTTTCTAAAAAGTTGGCTCTTTGCATTAGGTGGCCACTGTATTGGAGCTTCAGATTTAGCATCAGTCCTTCCAATGAATATTCAACGTTGCTTTCCTTTAGGATTGACTAGTTTGATCTCCTTGCTGTCCAAGGGACCCTCAAGAGTATTCTCCAGCACCAAAGTTCAAAAGCATCCATTTTCTGGCAGTCAACCTTCTTTATGGTCCAACTCTCACATCTCTACATGACTACTGGAAAAACTATAGCTTTGACTATATGGACCTTTGTCGGCAAAATGATGTCTGTGCTTTTTAATACTGTCTAGGTTTGTCACAGCTTACCCTCAAAGAACCCTGGGATGGTGCACTGACCAGTGACTGAAGAGTCAACTGGCCTAACATCCACCCAAAAGCTCTCGGTACTATGTCTCTGGTTTCCAGCCAGTGGGACGCTACGTTTAAACAAGTGGCCTCCACTTAGAAATCAGAGGGAAATTTAATTGAATACTAAGCTAATAAGAAGAAATTTAAGCATAACAAAATAATAGCCTGTATTTATTAGCAGTCACTATGTTTGGGGGATTGTTCTAAGAACTTTACATATGTTAGTTTAATTAATACTCCAGATGATGCTAAAGGCAATTATTCCTATTTGGTCCAATTTACAGTCGGGAGACTGAGGCACAGGGAAGTGAGTAAAGTCCCCAAAGCTATATGGTAAACATCAATTAGAATCTAACTCCAAATCTAGGCAATCTAATTCAATTAGACTATTTTATCTCCCAAGAAAGATAGACAGATGCCATTTGAAAAGAAAAGGGAAAATTTGGAAGAACAGTTTCTTCCTGACAGAAATTTCATCTAATTAGACTTTGCTCAGGTTACACCGTGTAATTTTGTGCAGTTCACTCCCAGCCTGTAGACTCCTGGTCTTTTCTCCACAGGACTTGTGCATATCATTGTGGATTCAGCAAAGGACTGGATTTTAAAATGATCTCTGTGTTCAGTGTGCTTAGCCACTCAGCTGTGTCTAACTCTTTCTGACCCTATGGACTATAGCACACCAGGCTCCTCTGTCCATGAAATTTTCCAGGCAAGAATACTGGAGTGGGTTGCCATTTCCTATTCCAGGGGATCTGTCCTACCTGGGGACTGAACTCACTTCTCTTATGTTTCCTGCATTTCCAGGCAAATTCTTTATCATTGCTGCACCTGGAAAGCACAAATGGGCTCTAATCTCAAGGAATTTGGATTCTGTTGAGGAGGAAAGAGATTCTAAAATAATAGAAAAGGACAAGCAATAAAGGCAAGCAATAGGATTTTCAGGAAAGGTGGGCATTACCAAGAAAGAGTATGAAGGGTGAAGACTTCAGCTGGTCCTTAATAAATGGGCAGAATTTCACGAGTAGAGAATTACAGAAGATTTCAAAGGAGAAGGATGATGGGAACAAAGATTTGGGTGGATAAAGGCAATATTTGTAGCAGCATAGCTGTAATAGAAGGCAATTTGGGGAATTAGTGAGACTTATATCTTTATTCGCATTCATTTTTACTTTAGAACTTATATTTGCATATATTTTTAATTCAATGTAACCATCTGGGAAGGCCTGGCACTCGACAATTTGTTGCAGTGGTAGAGCTACGTATGTAGGCACAGGAAAATGAATACTGGGTTCTGGGAACAAAGACTAGGGGGGGATTTCCAAACAAATGCCACCTTCTACTAATTTAACAAGTGTGAGAGTTAAGGAATGTGCTTCACTGCCATTACATTTCTGGGTTCCCAGAGCTTCTCACAAAGAACCTTACCAAGACCTCAGTATTCAGCAGGTCCGGCTTCTAAGTACTTTATCAGAGTAACTGACCATTCTTTTGTACCTGTGGCACTTCTCGGCTCTGCTTTCTCATGCAGAGAACTTCATTCCTCCTTTAAATCAAGGGATGAGCCTCTGGACGACATTGAGCGAGTTCTGAATTCTCTGAGGAGCCACCTCTGACTATTACTGTTCTTCACTGTCAATCACAGAGCACTTCCAGGGACATCACTGCTGCTTCCATATTATGTTGTTGCTGTAGGCAGCATGAAATTGACAAGAAATGGCACCGAGAAGAGCTGAAATCGCACTTCTGTTTTTGTTTGGTTTGGTTTTGATGCATCTGACACCTGTAGTTACAAGAAAGAAAATAGTTTTCATAAGCATATTGCTGGGTGATATAGAAGGTGAGTGATTATTTAGAAGTAGCTCTTCAATGCAGTAGCACAGTAGAATCTAAATGGCTTCTCTGTACTTCCATCCCAAGAGTAGCTTCCTAAGTAGAAGCAATAAGGTCTAGTAGTTTCCTAGAAGTCTTTAGATAGAAGTAGGCTCCAGTGAAAACACAGACTAACCCTCAGAATCTCTTAGTCTATGAGATAGAGATTTCACTAGCCCTGATTTTAGCAGAATATGTCTTTTATTTTTAGTTTATATGCTTGTGTTTCTTCTATTTATGTAGTTAAAGCTAGAAAAGCTGATGTCCAAAATGAAAAAGGCAGAAAAACATACTCTCAGGGAGTCTTTCCTAAGGATAAGCAGGAAAATCTGCCTAAATTCAAATTATAATTATTACTGGAACAATAACAAGTCTGGCAGGTAAGCAACCACAAATGAGGGGACTCAAACCCATGTAAAGTCATTTTTATTGACAACTGGGTGGTTTTAACATTAAGTGGACAGATTAAAAAATTGGGAAGTGATCAGTTATACTGTGCTGGAGATTGCAAGTTTACACGCCATCAATAGTGCATTGAACCAGCACAGCAGTCTACGGTGCTCAGTCATTGAACATGGTTGGTGATCAACTCCTAAATCTTCACCTCCCTGCAGCAGCCCATGCTGTGGATTCTTTGCTTGGTGGCTTTGGTGACACCTTCTTCGTATTTTCCTCCTGTTGCCTGACCATGGTTTCTCCCTTGTTCTCCCTTACCCTCTATGTGTGGAAGAGCATTTTTTCAGTCTTTAGCAGCAACCTGAAGCATTTTCAGGCAATGCTGTTGGCTGTCTGTCTTACCAGTACATTCTTTACTACCAGGCTCATTATGATGAGTGCAAGGAGCATGGTGAGAGAAGCTTATCATCAGGCCTACTCGCAAACACTGGGGGAAAAACAAAGGAAAAAATCCTCCTTTTAACTGTTTGCATGTCTCCTGAACCATGGCAACAAAGAAAAACTACAGTTACTGAAATAAAGTTTTACATACCTGACAAGGCCAAATATTCAGCGTACAGCCTCAACATTTCATATATATGCATTTAAGTAATAATCACAAATACAAAAAGAAAAAAAAGTTCACAACACACAAGACTGTAATTGAGGACTAATTAGGTGCCAGTTACTAGACCATATGTTTTGCAGTAAAGTATCTATCAAATTCTAGTGACAAATAAACTATGAACAGTTGTAATCTCCCCTTTACAGATGAGAAAATTAAGGCATAAGAAAATTAATTGTCCAAAGTTGCACAACTTATGACACGGGAATTTTAAGTCTTCCCCGCAGGAGCCCTGCATTTTAGATCGTTTCTCTTTGCATTGGCTCACATAGAGTGCATCTTATTTCTGCCTTTTGTTCCACCACTCCCATATAGAATGCTTCATAGATTCCCATTCTTGAATTATCGCCCTGTGTTCACAAGGTACCATTCTCAAAATTGGAGGAGAGTTTCCTATATTCCCCAGCACATATCCGCTTAAGAATTACTTAGAAGTAGATAACAAGAGTTGATTTGTTCTCTGTCCTTTCTGACTGTAGATCACACCATCTATATGTATGTTACTATACAGATATTCGGAGAAGGCAATGGCACCCCACTCCAGTACTCTTGCCTGGAAAATCCCATGGACGGAGGAGCCTGGAAAGCTATGGTCCATGGGGTTGCTGAGGGTCGGACACAACTGAGCGACTTCACTTTCACTTTTCACTTTCATGCATTGGAGAAGGAAATGGCAACCCACTCCAGTGTTCTTGCCTGGAGAATCCCAGGGACAGGGGAGCCTGGTGGGCTGTCGTCTGTGGGGTTGCACCAAGTCAGACACGACTGAAGTGACTTAGCAGCAGCAATACAGATATTGGTATTTCAGTCTCAACTATGCATTTCCATGTGGAAGAATTGCTAAAAAGGTAATACTAGGATTTCCCCTCAAATGGATGTAATCCCCAGTTAGTATCTTAAAATACTGAAACTCCTTATTATCCTCTTAGCATACCACAGTATTGACAGAACTTTGTTTTACCTTATCATTATAACATCATCTCTGAGAATTTCTACTTGTATCATTACAAGATGATTATGACAGCTTTGCTAAGCCTCATTCATGTGAATGGAAAATTAGTGTCATGAAGAAAATTTCTAATAATTATTTTCTAGACATATTGGTACTTTTCAAAGTTAAACTCATTAAACTGATTTGAATCTCATTTCAGCAAATCCATACCAAGTGGTATTAACTCAGTCTCATACTACTTTTAGGTAAAAATTAATCAGAAAATACATTCTGAAATCCATATGTATAACCTTAGGATTATCACATATGTGGCAATAGTGTATATGGATCTTGATACCTGTGAAGTGGCAAAATAATTATACAATAAATTAAATTATCAAAAGAATCCAAAAAGGAAATAGTACACCAGATACTGTCCGAGTTGTTTTACATTCATTGTCTTATTTTGCACGCACACCCTCCCATTTTACAGGTGTGGTAATTGAATGTCAAAGATGTTCAGAGATTTGTTCAAGTAACATATACAGTGTGTAGGAAGAACCATTTTGGAATATGCTTCTCATAGATTCTAAAATTCTCACTCTGAAAAGAATTTTTAAAGCCTTTAGAAACCCTTGCAAAGGCAGCAGCAAAGTACTTCCCATCATACACAATTTTATTTAATAGCACTTGATAAGTTAAATATCTTAGATTATAAATGGAAAATGAGTGAATTCTGTGTAGACAAATCAGAAAGCTTCTTCTTAAGGGAACAGATGTTGAGCACTTTGGGGCAGAAAATTTGGGAAGTTTCTATAGGAATATTATTAGCCTGATTCTCACATAGAAGAAGCCAGGTCTGCTTGGCCAGTGTGTCAAGTGGAAGCACATCATTCAGTTTGTTAATGATGTTACTCAATTAATCTATTGATAAGCTCAAGTATAATGGGATCAAAGGTAGCCATAGGGAGGTAAAATCAATAGGTAATGTTATATGTAACCATAAATTCTTCACATATTTGTAACACTCAGTAAATTGTATATACTTCATTTTATATGTGGTTTCAAATTATGTCTAAGTAAGCATTTTGTTTCCTGAATACTATCCCCAATGTGTGAGTTGGTGTCACCCTAGCTGAAATAACAAATAGACCCAAAGTATGCAATGTCTCATACAAAACAGACATATTGATAATGAACTAGAACATACAAACATTTTCTGGTGGGGATTCTTGAACAGGCAACTCTCCTCCACCTCTCATTGGATAGGCAGTGATTCAGACCCTTACCCCTTGCATCTCATGGCTCTGGTTGCTCATGAGCTTTGTCATTATCAGAAGAAGAAAGCATAGTTAGGATACAACAGCTGCTTAAAGTGAAATTGAAGTCGCTCAGTCGTGTCTGACTCTTAGCGACCCCATGCGCTGCAGCCTACCAGGCTCCTCCGTCCATGGGATTTTAAATGGCAACCCACTCCAATGTTCTTGCCTGCAGAATCCCAGGGACCGGGGAGCCTGGTGGGCTGCTGTCTATGGGGTCGCACAGAGTCAGACACGACTGAAGCGACTTAGCAGCAGCAGCAGCTGCTTAAAAGCCTTGTCCCACAGACTGGACATATCTTTGTTGTTGTTGTTGTTCAGTCGCTCAGTCGTGTCCAACTCTTTGTGACCCCATAGACTGCAGCACACCAGGCTTCCCTGTCCTTCGCCTTCTCCTGGAGCTTGCTCAAACTCATGTCCATCGAGTCATTGATGCCATCCAACCATCTCGTCCTCTATCGTCCTTTTCTCCTCCCACCTTCAATCTTTTCCAGCATCAGGGTCTTTTCCAATGAGTAGTTCTTCACATCAGGTGGCCAAAGTATTGGACATTGAGCTTCAGCATCAGTCCTTCCAATGAATATTCAGGTTTGATTTCCTTTAGGATTGACTGCTTTGATCTCCTTACAGTTCAAGGGAATCTCAAGAGTCGTCCCCAATGCCACAGTTACAAAGCATCAATTCTGTGGTGCTCAGCTTTCTTTATGGTCCAAGTCGCACATCCATACATGACCACTGGAAAAACCATAGCTTTGACTGTATAAACCTTTGTAGACAAAAAATGTTTCTGCTTTTTAATACACTGTCTAGATTTGCCATGGCTTTTCTTCCAAGGAGCAAGCATCTTTTAATTTCATGGCTACAGTCATCACCCACAATTATCTTAGAGCTAAAGAAAAGAAAGCCTGTCACTGTTTCCACTTTTTCCCCTATCTATTTGCCATGAAGTTATGGGACCAAATGCCATAATCTTTGTTTTCAGAATGTTGAGTTTTAAGCCATTTTTTTCACTCTCCTCTTTTACCCTCATCAAGAGGCTCTTTAGTTCCTCTTCGTTTTCCGCCGTAAGAGTGGTATCATCTGCATATCTGAGGTTATTGATATTTCTCCCGGCAATCTTGATTCCAGCCTGTGCTTCCTCCAGCCCAGTGTTTCTCATGATGTACTCTGCATATAAGTTAAATAAGCAAGGAGACAATATACAGCCTTGATGTACTCTTTTCCCAATTTTGAACCAGTCTGTTGTTCCATGTCAGGTTGTTACTGGTGCTTCTTGACCTGCATATGGGTTTCTCAGGAGACAGGTAAGGTGGTCTTTCCCATCATTTGAAGAATTATCCATAGTTTGTTGTGGTCCCCATAGTCAAAGGCTTTAGCATAGTCAATGAAGCAGATGTATTTCTGGAATTCTCTTGCTTTTCCTACAGTCTAGTGGATGTTGACAAGTTATCTCTGGTTCCTCTGCCTTTTCTAAATCCAGCTTGGACATCTGGAAGTTCTTGATTCACATATTGTTTAAGTCTCAGTTGGAGAATTTTGAGCATGCTCTTACTAGCATGTGAAACGAGTGCTTTTGTGTGGTAGTTTGAACATTGTTTGGCATTGCCCTGCTTTGGGATTGGAACAAAAACTGACCTTTCCAGTCCTGTGGCCACTGTAGAGTTTTCCACATTTGCTGGCATACTGAGTGCAATACTTTCACAGCATCATCTTTTAGGATTTGAAAGAGCTCAGTTGGAATTCCATCATCTCCACTAGACTTGTTCGGTGTGATGCTTCCTAAGGCCCACTTAACTTCTCCCGCCAAAATGTCTAGGTGAGTGATCACACCATCATAGTTATCTTGGTCATTAAGATCTTTTTTGTATAGTATTTCTGTATATTTTGTCATCTCTTCTTAATATCTTCTACTTCTGTTAGGCCCAGACGATTTCTGTCCATTATTGTGCCCATCTTTGCATGAAATGTTCCCTTGGTATCTCTAATTTTCTTGAAGAGATTTCCAGTCTTTACCATTCTATTATTTTCATCTATTTCTTTGGATTGATCACTGAGGAAAGCTTTCTTATCTCTCCTAGCTATTCTTTGGAACTCTGCATTCAGATGGGTGTATCTTTTGATTTCTCCTTTGCCTTTTGCTCCTCTTTTTTCTCAGCTATTTGGAAGCCCTCCTCAGAGAACCAGTTTGCCTTTTTGCATTTCTTTTTCTTAGAGACAGTTTTGATCACTGCCTCCTATACAATGTTAGGAACCTCCATCCATAGTTCTTCAGGCATTCTGTTTATCAGATCTAATCTCTTGAATCTCTTTGCTACTTCCACTGTATAATCATAAGGGATTTGATTTAGGTCATACCTGAATGATCTAGTGGTTTTCCCTACTTTCTTCAATTTAAGTCTGAATTTTACAATAAAGAGTTCATGGTCTGAGCCACAGTCAGCTCCTGGTCTTGTTTTTGCTGACTGTATAGAGCTTCTCCATCTTTGGCTGCAAAGAATATAATCAATCCGATTTCAGTATTGACCATCTGGTGATGTCCATGTGTAGAGTCTTCTCTTGTGTTTTTGGAAGAGGGTGTTTGCTATGACCAATGTGTTGTCTTAGCAAAACTCTGTTAGCCTTTGCCATGCTTCATTTTGAACTCCAAGGCCAAATTTGCCTGTTACTCCAGATATCTCTTGACTTCCTACTTTTGCATTCCAGTCCCCTGTGATGAAAAGGACATCTTTTTTTGTTGTTAGTTCTAGGCAATCTTGTAGGTCTTCATATAAACATTCAACTTCAGCTTCTTCAGCATTATTGATTAGGGGCATAGATGTGGATTACTGTAATATTGAATGGTTTGCCTTGGAAACCAACAGAGATCATTCTGTCATTTTTGAGATTGCACACAAGTACTGACTATAAAGGCAACTTCATTTCTTCTAAGGGATTCTTGCCCACAGTAGTAGATATAATGGTCATCTGAATGAAATTCACCCATTCCAGTCCATTTTAGTTCACTAATTCCTAAAATATTGTTGTTCATTCTTGCCATCTTCTGTTTGACCACTTCCAATTTACCTTGATTCATGGACCTAAAATTCTAGGTTCCTGTGCATTATTTATAGGATATTACAATCTTTACAGCATTGGACTTTACTTTCACCAGCAGACACATCCACAACAGGATGCTGTTTCCGTTTTGGCTCAGCCTTTTAATTACTTCTGGAGCTATTTCTCTGCTCTTCTCCAGTAACTTATTGAGCACCTGTCGACCTGGGGAGTTCATCTTTTGGTGTTGTATCTTCTTGCTTTTTTTTTTTTTTAATTTTTTATTGTTCATGGTGTTCTTAAGGCAAGAATGCTGAAGTGGTTTGCCATTCCCTTCTCCAGTGGGCCACATTTTGTCAGAACTCTCCACCGTCATCCATCTGTCTTTGGTGGGCCTACACAGTGTGGCTCACAGTTTCATTGAGTTAGACAAGACTGTGATCCATGTGATCATTTTGGTTGGTTTCCTGTGATAATAGATTTCATTTTGTCTGCCCTTTGGTGGATGGGGATAAGAGGCTTATGAAAGCTTCCTGATGGGAGGGATTGTCTATTCTGGGGGGAATAGGGTCTTGCTCAGGTGGGCAAGGTCATGCTCAGTTCAGTTCAGTTCAGTCACTCAGTCATGTCAGACTCTTTGTGATCCCATGGGTTGCAGCACACTAGGCTTCCCTGTCCATCACCAACTCCCAAGTTTACTCAAACTCATGCCCATTGATTCGGTGATGCCATCCAACCATCTCGTCCTCTGTCATCCCCTTCTCCTCCTGCCTTCAATCTTTCCCAGCATCAGAGTCTTTTCCAGTGAGTCAGTTCTTTGCGTTAGGTGGTTGAAGTACTAGAGCTTCAGCTTCAGCATCAGTCCTTCTAATGACTATTCAGGACTGATCTCCTTTAGGATAGACTGGTTGGATCTCCTTGCAGTCCAAGGCATTCTCAAGAATCTTCTCTAACACCACAGTTCAAAAGCATCAATTCTTCAGTGCTCAGCTCTCTTTATAGTCCAACTCTCACATCCATATATAACTACTGGAAAAACCATGGCTTTGACTAGACAGACCTTTGTTGGCAAAGTAATGTCTCTGCTTTTTAATATGCTCTCTAGGTCGGTCAAAACTTCTCTTCCAAGGAGCAAGCATCTTTTAATTTCATGGCTGCAGTCACCATCTGCAGTGATTTTGGAGCCCCCCAAAATAAAGCCTGTCACTGTTTCCCCATCTACTTGCCATGAAGTGATGGGACCAGATGCTATGATCTTAGTTTTCTGAATGTTGATTTTTAAGCCAACTTTTTCACTCTCCTCTTTCACTCTCCTCTTTCACTTTCATTAAGAGGCTCTTTAGTTCTTCGCTTTTTGCCGTTAGATTGCGGTCATCTGCTTATCTGAGATTATTGATACATCTTCTGACAATCTTGATTCCAGCTTGTGCTTCATCTAGTCCAGCATTTCTCATGATGTACTCTGCATATATAAGTTAAATAAGCAGGATGACAATATACAGCCTTGACGTACTCCTTTCCTGATTTGGAACCAGTCTGTTGTTCCATGTCCAGTTCTAACTGATGCTTCTTGACCTGCATACAGATTCTCAGGAAGAAGGTCAGGTGGTCTGGTATTCTCATCTCTTTCAGAATTTTCCATAGTTTGTTGTGATCCACACAGACAAAGGCTTTGGTATAGTCAATAAAGCAGAAGTATATTTTTTCTGGAACTCTCTTGCTTTTTCGATGATCCAGCGGATGTTGGCAATTTGATCTTTGGTTCCTCTGCCTTTTCTAAAACCAGCTTGAACATCTGGAAGTTCACAATTTACATATTGTTGAAGCCTGACTTGGAGAATTTTGAGCATTTCTTTACTACGTGTGAGATGAGTGCAATGGTGTGGTAGTTTGAGCATTCTTTGGCATTGTCTTTCTTTGGGATTGGAATGAAAACTGACCTTTTCCAGTCCAGTGGCCACTGCTGAGTGTTCCAAATTTGCTGGCATATTGAGTACAGCACTTTCACAGCATCATCTTTTAGGATTTGAAATAGCTCAGCTGGAATTTCATCACCTCCACTAGCTTTGTTCATAGTGATACTGCCTAAGGCCCACTTGACTTCTCATTCCAAGATGTCTGGCTCTAGGTGAGTGATCACACCATTGTGATTATCTCGGTCATGAACATGTTTTTTGTATAGTTCTTCTGTATATTCGTGACACCTCTTCTTAATATCTTCTGTTTCTGTTAGGTCCATTCCATTTCTGCCCTTTATTATGCCCATCTTTGCATGAAAAGTTCCCTTGGTATCTCTAATTTTCTTGAAGAAATCTCTAGTCATTCCCATTCTATTGTTTTCCTCTATTTCTTTGCATTGATCACTGAGGGAGGCTTTCTTATCTCTCCTGGCTATTCTTTAGAATTCTACATTCAAATGGGTATACCTTTTGATTTCTCCTTTGCCTTTTGCTTCTCTTCTTTTCCTAGATGATTGCAAATCCTCCTCAGACAATCATTTTGTCTTTTTGCATTTCTTTTTCTGGGGATGTTCTTGATTGCCCCCTCCTGTACAGTGTCACAAACCTCCATCCATAGTTTTTCAAGTACTCTCTCTATCAGATGTAATCCCTTGAATCTCTTTGTCACTTCCACTGTATAATCATAAGGGATTTGATTTAGGTCATACCTGAATGATCTAGTGATTTTCCCTACTTTTTTCAATTTAAGTCTGAATTTTGCAATAAGAAGTTCATGGTCTGAGCTACATTAGCCCCCGGTCTTTTCTTTTGCTGACGGTATAGAGCTTCTCCATCTTCGGCTGCAAAGAATATAGTCAATCTGATTTTGATATTGACCTTCTGGTGATCATATATTTGTTGACTTCCTACCTTTGCATTCCAGTCCCCTATAAGGAAAAGGACATCTTTTTTGGGAGTTAGTTCTAGAAGTTCTTGTAGGTCTTCATAGAACCGTTCAACTTCAGCTTCTTCAGCATTATTGTTTAGGGCATAGATTTGGATTACTGTGATATTGAATGGTTTGCCTTGGAAACCAACAGAGATCATTCTGTCGTTTTTGAGATTGCATCCAAGTACTGTGGACTCTTTTGTTGATTATGATGACTGTTCCATTTCTTCTAAGGGATTCTTCCCCACAGTAGGAGATATAATGGTCATCTGAGTCAAATTCACCCATTCCAGTCCATCTTAATTTGCTAATTCCTAAAATATTGATGTTCATTCTTGTCATCTTCTGTTTGACCACTTCCAATTTGCCTTGATTCATGGACCTAACATTCCAGGTTCCTATGCAATATTGCTCTTTACAGCATCAGACTTTACTTCCATCACCAGTCACATCCACAACTGGATGTTGCTTTTGCTTTGGCTGCATCTCTTCATTCTTTCTGGAGGTAGTTCTCCACCGATCTCCAGTAGCATATTGGCACCTTCCGACCTGGGGAGTTCAGTTTCCAGTGTCCTATATTTTTACCTTTTCATACTGTTCTTGGGGTTCTCAAGGCAAGAATACTGAAGTGGTTCACCATTCCCTTCTCCAGTGGACCACATTTTGTTAGAACTCTCCACCATGACCCGTCCTTCTTGGGTGGCCCTACAAGGCATGGCTCATAGTTTCATTGAGTTAGACAAGGCTGTAGTCCATGTGATCAGACTAGTTAATTTTCTGTGATTGCGTTTTCAGTCTGTCTGCCCTGTGATGGGAGAAGGATAAGAGGCTTACGGAAGCTTCCTGATGGAGAGACTGACTAAGGGGGAAACTGGGTCTTGTTCTGATGGGCGGGGCCATGCTCAGTGAATCTTTAATCCAATTTTCTGTTGATGGGTGGGGTTGTGTTCCCTCCCTGTTATTTGACATGAGGCCAAACTATGGTGTAAGTAATGAAGATAATGGCAACCTCCTTCAAAAGGACCCATGCAGGTACTGCTACACTTAGTGTCCCCTACCCTGCAGCAGGCCACCTCTGATCCATGCCTCCCCCAGAGTCTCCTGGACACTCACGGGCAAGTCTGGGTCAGTCTCTTGTGGGGTCACTGCTCCTTTCTCCTGGGTCCTGGTGCACACAAGTTTCTGTTTGTGTCCTCCCAGAACCTGTTTCCCCAGTCCTGTGTAAGTTCTTGCTGCTCTATGGTTGGTTAATGGGGACCTCCTCCAAGAGGGCTTATGCCATACCCAGGTCCTCTGCACCCAGAGCCCCTGCCCCTGCGGCAGTCCACTGCTGACCATACCTCCTCTGGAGACACACAAACACAGTTCTGTCTCAGTCTTTGTGAGGTCTCTGGGTCCTAGTGTGCACAAGGTATGTTTGAGCCCTCTGAGCATCTCTGGCAGGTATGGGGTTTGATTCTAAATGCGATTTCGCCCCCCTCCTACCGTCTTGCTGGAGCTTCTCCTTTGCCCTTGGATGTGGGGTATCTCCTCAAAGTTGCTCCATCACTGCACAGCCGCCACTCCAGCACCTACTGTCCTGATGTGGCCTCTCTGCCCTTGGATGTGGGGTATCTCCTCACAGTCACTCCAGCACCCATGGTAAATCTTTAATCCAATTTTTTTCGATGGGTGGGGCTGTGTTCTCTCCCTGTAGTTTGTCCTGGGGCCAAACTATAATAAAGGTAATGGCTGCTGCCGCTGCTGCTGCTGCTGCTGCTGCTGCTGCTAAGTCACTTCAGTCGTGTCCAACTCTGTGCGACCCCATAGACGGCGGCCCACCAGGCTCCCCCTTCCCTGGGATTCTCCAGGCAAGAGCACCGGAGTGGGTTGCCATTTCCTTCTCCAAAGGTAATGGCAATCTCCTCGAAAAGGATTCATACCAGCATGCCATGCCCTCCCAGGTTTCTGCAGTCAGTGTCCCTGATCCTGTGGCTGGCCAACGTTGACACAAGCCTCCACCATAAACTCCAAACACTCATAAGCAAGTCTGACTAAGTCTCTTGTGGGGTCACTACTCCTTTCTCCGGGGCCCTGGTGTGCACAAGTTTTTGTTTGTGCCCTCCAAGTGTCTCTGTTTCCCCAGTCCTGTGGAAGTTCTGTAATCAAATTCCACTGGCCTTCAAAGTCAAATTCCCTGAGGTTTTCAGTCCCTTTGCCAGATCCCCAAATTGGGAAATCTGTTGTGGGCCCTAGAACTTTCACAATAATGTGGGAACTTCTTTGGTATAATTGTTCTCCAGTTTGTGGCTCTATAGTCCTAATGGTGAACTCCTTCAGAAGGACTTAAGCCACACGCCGGGCCTCCCAGGCCTGTTGCTGCCAGAGCCCCTTTCCCCGTGGCAGACCGCTGCTGACCCATGCCTCCACAGGAAACACTCAAACACTCAAAGGCAGGTCTGGCTCAGGCTCTTCTGGTGGTTACTGCTCCTTTCCCTGGGTCCCAGTGCCCACAGGGTTTTGTTTGTACCCTCTGAGCATGTCTGGTGGGTATGAGGTTTGATTTCAAACATGATTATGCCCCTCCTACCTTCCTGCTGAGGCTTCTTCTTTGCCTTTGGATGTGGGGTATCTTTTTGGGGTGAGATCCAACATTCTCTTGTCAATGGTTGTTCAGCAGCTAGTTGTGATTTTGATGGTCTCCCAGGAGAAGATGAGCACACGTCCTCCTACTCTGCCATGCATTGTAGTAGAAGGACATGTCTTATTCTCTTATAAACCAATGCCTAGAACCCACATGAGATCCAGCTGCAAAGGAGGCTGAGAGAGTACACTGGTGCACAAGTTGAAAAAGAACACAGCATTCTCAACCACGTTGTATGTTAAATTATTACAGGATCAATATCTAACAGGGGATTACCAAACCAAAAATTATAGCAACTGACTCATTGTATTGATAGAGTTACTATGTTAATAAACACCTTAAAATGTGCTAAAAGTCTGACAAAACTTGTGCCAATGAGTCAGGTCTTCAGTATGGACTCTCAAGAACACTGCCTTTGGGTTTTTACTGTCGTTTTTGTTTTCCCCAATTACTGCTTTTTGCCTAGTTCTTAATGGATGAATTGATGAGGTAAATTAATGTAGTAATTTATTTTTTAAGTGTTAGATCCTCAAAAATGAGCTATTGAATGTTTCTACAATAATAGATTCTGGAGATAAAAATAATAAAGTCCATTTATCAGCTTTTTTATTTATCAGTTTTATATTTATCAACTTTATCATTCTTAAAGATGACAAAAGCACTAATTAAAAAAAAAACCACAACCGTCAATATGTTATAAACTTTAGCTATGTATATAAAAATAGTCTCCACAGGTAACTATGATCACTTTAAAATGGATAAGAGATACATATTGACAGTTATCTTTTTAAAATATCTTCATTCTTAAAGTTTATGACATAGGATGTTTTTAAATGCAAGATTGTTTCATAATGAAATTGCTTAATGCTAAAGCACCACCATTTGAGAGTTTGAAAGAGTTACCATATTACAATAAATTTATGGGTTCACACATATGAATATACACTCAAATGGAAATAGATAAGTAGATAAATAATTGATGGGTAGAGAGAGTGCTCTTTTAAGTTTTAAAATGGTGAGTATATGGTTCTACTTGGTTTACCTAACCAGTAGTGACTAATATGATTATATCTGAAGGGTTAAGAGGTTGACTTTCTAAAATCCAGCCATATTTGCTTTTAGATTCTGTTACTTACTATAATCATAGCCTTGAGTGAATTTAATCTCACTTATCTCAGTTTCCTCACCTGATAAAGACCTAAAACCTCCCTACACAGGCAAGTTGAAATAATCACCTGAGATAATGAATGCCAAGGGCTTATACTGTGAGTACCTTTGATGTTCAGTATCCATTAGTCTCTTCCTCATTCCTGGTCTGTGATTCTGCATTTAAAATATCACCACCACCACAATTAGTACCACCAACTTTGTCCTCACAAGACATTGCTAAAGAGGACCTTTAATGTGGTTGACAATCATATTTTATTTTTACTCTCCCAAGTTAAAATTTTGTTAAAATTTCACATTAAAAAAAAAAAACTATAGCAAGGTATAAATAATACTTCTTGCTCTGACTAAAAATAATTCTGACACTTTATATTCTTTTTGAAAATTTCAGTCCAATGTGGTGTGAAATTCTGGGCTGAAAATCTGCATTTCTGGTGAAAATACTTATTTAACTTAGTGGCACAGATATGGAAGATGAGAAGAAATTCTATTTTATGATTTTATGACAAAAATTGCCTTGAAGAAGGAGATCAGGCATTCTTCAGTGCACAGTTGACTCTGAAATTTCACAGGTAGTGAAATACTAACTCTGTCCTAGTTGTAGCTGAACTAATGTATTATAAGAGCATATCTATTCCTATCATTTCAATTCAGGAAGAATAGGCTTGCTTTTTCACAAAAATGACTCTTTTATTAAAAAGAAAACTCTCAACTAAATAAATCATAAGCTTGACCACAAATAAACTCTTGTGGTTTTATAGTCTAACCTTTACTTCATAATTGGTGAGACTAAACAAAATGGCTTATATCCTTAAGGATAAATATAATAAAACTGCTCCTTTGTAAATAAGTATAACTACAAGGTAAAAATGTACATGCACAAAATGATAGAGTCACTTTCTTATTTCTAGCTTGTCCATTTAACTTTTTAAAGCATATTGAACTAAAAGTATGGTCAGTCTTACAACAGTGTTCTTTGCGTTTTATGGATACTTCAGAATCATTATTTAAGTCTTACTTGAACTGTATGAAGGTGTCATTTTTGTAGGTCAAAGATGGTCAAATCTTGGTCTTTCTACATCTCTAAAAATGGCATTTCCAAAATCAAAATTGAGTGTGTCTGTGTGTTCAGTTGCTGAGTCATGTCCAACTCTTTACAACCCCATGGACTATGGCCTTCCAGGCTTCTCTGTCTGGCAGAGAAAGGCAAGGATAGTGGAGTGGATTGGCATTTCCTTCTCCAGGGGATCTTCACAACCTAGGGATCAAACCCACATCTCCTGCATTGGCAGATGGATTCTTTACCACTGAGCCACTTGGGAATCCCAAAATTGAGTATAATAGTGATGAAATTGTAAAATCCAAATAGTTCAGACATATCAAACTTGAAACACAACCAATATTTTTTATGCTGTTTTAATTGTCAATGAACACTTCGGAGAAAACAGATCTTTAGTGTGAAACTGGTAATAGAATATCAATGCTTTGGGGAAAAATGGTCTTCTATACAAATGGAATCTGAGCAACTGTTGTAAACAAATTAAGGGTAATTTAAAATATATAAATATCATTCAATGCCAAAAGTATGTCAATCAAATAAATCTAGTTGATACAATATTCTTATTTAGATATTTTCTAAATAAGTGTATTGTGTATCTTATAAATAATTTATTTCATTATAAAAAAGTTTATAGAATAGACAGATTAAATTTTTAACCAAGTTTTTTTTTTTAACTTTGAAAAAATATATTTGCAAACACCTGTTCCTCATCTCTACATTAAAAACTATTGGAACAATCTCAGTAACATTATTGGGCATACCGTGAATTTCTTATGCAAGGACTTGTCACTTTTATTCAAATGAAAATGCTACATTAGGGTAAGAAAATGCCTTGACATACTGACCAAAAATGTGAGAAAGACATAGAAAATCTTTAAGATTTATGGGTAAAGATTAAAGAGAACAGTGCCTACTGCAGTGCTCAGATTAGCAGAACTGAAGAGGGGCAAGTCCCTGTATGCTGCTGCTGCTGCTAAATTGCTTCAGTCGTGTCCAACTCTGTGCGACCCCATAGACGGCAGCCCACCAGGCTCCGCCGTGCCTGGGATTCTCCAGGCAAGAACACTGGTGTGGGTTGCCATTTCCTTCTCCAGTGCATGAAAATGAAAAGTGAAAGTGAAGTCGCTCAGTCGTGCCCGAGTCTTAGTGACCCCATGGACTGCAGCCTACCAGGCTCCTTTGTCCATGGGATTTTCTAGGCAAGAGTACTGGAGTGGGTTGCCATTGCCTTCTCCAGGTCCCTGTACAGAAGGAAGTAAACTCAGCAGTTTTCAGATTGTATGATTTAGATTGGTCAGGTCTGTGTTTAATTCTTAGCCCCTGCCATGTACTAGCCATTTGATATTTGGCACATTATTTAACACATGTGTGTCATCAATTATATCATCTGATCAGTTATTGTTGTTGTTCAGTCTCTAAGTTGTGTCCAACTCTTTGCACATACATGGACTGCAGCACACCAGGCTATTCTTCTTTGACTATCTCCTGGAGTTTGCTCAAATTCATTTCCGTTGAGTTGATGATGCCATCCAGCCATCTCATCCTCTGCCACCCCTTTCTCCTTTTGCCTTCAGTCTTTCCCAGCATGAGGATCTTTTCACATGAAGTATCCAAAATACTGCGGTTTAAACTTCAGCATCAGTCCTTCCAATGAATATTCAAGATTGATTTCCTTCAGGGTTGACTGGTTTGCTCTCTCTGCAGTGTAAAGGACTCTCAAGAGTCTTCTCTAGCACCCCAGTTTGAAGATATCAGTTCTTTGGTGCTCAGCCTTCTTTATGGTCCAACTCTCATATCCATACATGAATACTGGAGAAACTATAGCTTTAACTATACAGCCCTTTGTCGACAAAGTGATGTCTCTCTGCTTTTTAACATGCTGTCTAGGTTTTTCTTCCAAGGAGCAAGCATCTTTTAATTTCATGGCTACAGTCACTGTTCATAGTGATTTTGGAGCCCAAGAAAAGAAATCCTGTCACTGTGTCCATTTTTTCCCCTTCTACATGTCATGAAGTGATGGGACCAGATGTCATGATCTTACTTTTTTGAATGTTGAGTTTTAAACAAGCTTTTTCACTCTCCCCTTTCACCCTCATCAAGAGACTCTTTAGTTTCTCTTCATTTTCTGCTATTAGAATGGTATCATCTGAATATCTGAAGCTGTTGATATATCTCCCAGCAATCTTGATTCCAGCTTGTGATTCATCAAGCCCAGCATTTTGCATGATATACTCTGCATATAAGTTAAATAAGCAGGAGGAAAATATAGTCTTATTGTACTTCTTTCCCAATTTTTAACCAGTCCATTGTTCTATGTCTGATTCTAACTGTTGCTTCTTGTCCTGCATACAGGTTTCTCAGGAGACAGGTAAGATGGTCTGGTATTCCCATCACTTTAACAGTTTTCCACAGTTTGTTGTGATCCACACAGTCAAAGGCTTTAGTATAGTCAGTGAAGAAGAATAGGATGTTTTTTCTGGAATTCCTTTGCTTCCTTCAAGATCCAATGATTGTTGGCAATTTGATCTCTGATTCCTCTGCCATTTTGAAACCTAGCTTGTACATCTGTTAGTTTCTTAGTTCACATACTGCTGAAGCCTGGCTTGAAGGATTTTGAGCATAATCTTGCTAGAATGTGAAATGAAACCAACTGTACAGTGGTTTCAACATTCTTTGGCATTGGAATGAAAATTGACCCTTTCTGGTCCTGTGGCCACTGCTGAGTTTTCCAAATATGCTGACATATTGAGTGCAGCACTTTAACAGCATCATCTTTTCAAATTTGAAATAGATCAGCTGGAATTCCATTACCTCCACTAGCTTTGTTCATAGTAATGCTTCCTAAGGCCCACTCAACTTTACACTCCAGGGTATTCAGCTCTAGGTGAGTGACTGCAGCATCGTGGTTACCTGGACCTTTAAGACCCTTCTTAAATGGTTCTTCTGTGTATCTTGCCACTTCTTCTTAATCTCTTCTGATAGAACTGATAATAATACATAATTGCATACCTCAGAGTGGTTATGGGGATCAAAATAAATAATAAGTGTGAATTGCCTTAGATAGTGTCTAGCACCTAGGAAATACTAAAAATATTAATCCTAGTTACTATTATTAAGGAAAGGGCTTTTAAGGCAAGTGCGACTGATCTGGAGACAAGCAGAAGCATGCTTGGGTAAAACAAACTCTAGGTCCTGCCTCCAGGCCTCCTTTTAATTCATCCACATCTCCAGAAGGAGCATTTATTTTCCTGAGTAGATGTAAGTCCTGAATAGTCTTTTTCCTCCCACTCTTTCCACCTGTTTTACTAATATCCCAACAAACTGCTAATCCACGCTATAGTTGTCTATTGCTGTGTAGCAAAATAGTATATGCTTAGCAGCTTGAAAAACACACATTTATTATCCCAGAGTTTCCATGAGTCAGGTTGCTAAGAATAGTCTAGCTGGATTCTCTGCTCAGGGTCCCCCAAGGCTACTAGTGAGGTGTCTTATTGTGATATCCACAGGGGCTATAATGTCACTTGAGGCTCATTGCCAGAATTCAGTTGCTTGTGGTTATAGACTGAGGTTCTGAGTTCTTGGGTAACTCATAACATTTCTTTCTGCATCTTCAAAGCCATATGAGAATATCTTTCCTGTTTTTAGTCTTTCTTTTCAGGTAGAGGGCTGATAATATTTTAAAGGGTAGATTTGATAGGTAGCTAGGTCAGGTCCACCCAGGATAATCAGCATTTGATTGACTCAAAGTCAGTGAATTTGTGGCCTTAAATACATCTGCAAAATCTCTTACCTTTGCCATCTAACAAATTCTAACCACAGGAGTTGTATTGTATCATATCTCAGGTTCTGTCCACACTTAAGAGTCGATTATACCGGGCATCCATACCAGGGGGCTGGAATCTTGGGAACCATATTCAAATTTTGCCTCTCCTATTTCTAAACTGTTTCAAATAAATTAAAGGCCTTTCATTTTGCAATTGAGGATAAATTTAAATGCCAAGGCTTTTAAAGGAAGGCAGCAATTTAATATGCATATATGTGATAAGTTGCTTCAGTTGTGTCTGACTCTTTGCAACCCCCTGGACTATATAGCCCACCAGGGTCCTCTGTCTATGGCATTCTCTAGGCAAGAATACTACAGTGGATTGCCATTTCCTCCTCCAGGGGATCTTCCCAACCTAGGGGTTGGACCTGCTGCTCCTGCATTACAGACATATTTTTTATTGCTTGAGCCACTGTTATCAATATACAAACAATTGAAGTATAGTCAATCAACACAGTTTGATCAGAATCTCCTCTTTGATGTTAAAAGCTGCATGAAGAGAGAAAGAATCCTGGGAGTATCTGAAGGATATTACCAGTGTGAAAGGAGAGAAAGAAAACTTTGCCTCTCCTCCAAAGACAAATTTCCAATACTTGATGCAAATGTGTTTTGAGTCTGTCCAGTTTACCTTTCAATGACAGGGCTGAGAGAGTGAGCATGGTGGGGTTCTGATCAGGTAGCCAGTGAATAGTCAGATTTACATCACATAATTATAAATATTTTCTTATTTTCCATGATACAGTAATTCTTATAGTATAATAAATGAGGCATCACTACATTTATTTATGGATTCTTACTTTTTTTGAAGCACCTTAATCAGTTTTAGTCTTTCACAAGCATGAAACCAGATGTACAGTTTATAATGTTCTCGATGGAAATAGTGTAAGTCGACACCTTTCCTCAAATAAGTACAGTTGAGTAACATTTAAGAAATGAAAGCCTATTAAAATACATTACTATATATAAAATTGATAACAAAAAGGACCTACTGTGTAGCACTGGGAGCTAAACTCAATATCTTGTAATAACCTATACTGAAAGAATATATAAAAAAGAATATATATGTATGTATAAGTGAATCACTTTATTGTATACCTGAAACTAACACAATCAACTATGGCTCAATAAAAATTAAAAAATAAAGGAATACATGAAAAAAGCTTTCTTGAAAAAAAGAAAAGACAATCCATAAGTAAACTATGAACCACAAATAAGGCTTTTTTGTACCATTTCAAAGTCTTCAGATGATACATTATATTGTTAGGTCTATGGTATAGCTAATTACACTGTAAGAGTTATTAACTGGGAGGTAGGGTAGACTTAAGTAAGAACTAGAATGGGGATGGAGTGACTGATCACTCAATAAATTCAATAAAAATAGTCATACCAGTAATTGAATTAAATTTTACCTAAACTTCTACCTTAAAAATTTAATTTCAGATTCTATCAGTTTTTTTTTCCTTTTTTTCCCATGCATTAAGTGGAGTGACATACAAGTGAAAATAAGCAAGGTCTTTGCAGTCAGATCTACAGTGGCATTCTAGGTCTGCCACTAGCTCACTGGATAGTATTGGGCAAGCTACTTACCCTCTCCGGCCTTCTAGTTCTTCACCTGTAAAACAAGAATTGTATCCGGTTTGTAGGACTGAATTAATGATAGGAAAAAAAAAAAATCAAAAAGTATACAGCAGAGTGCCCAGCTATAGAAGAGCAATGACAAGCGTTAGAGGGACAAGTCTTTACCGTTGACAGGCCAGGTTGTTTCACTGAAGAATATGATAGAAATGGCATTACTGAAACTGCTCATGAAATCCTAGGGAATGTCATAGATTCAAAATCATTGAGCAGATCATAGGAGAGAAAGCACATGTTAATTATTCAGTTTTAAAACCATTTATAATGTTAATATTCTATGACTCTATTAAGAAAACTTGCTAGGAAAACAGAGTGTATCTACTGATTAAACAATTTATTTGTACTTCCTTCACATCTTAAAAAAGGAAAGTGAGTCAGAGTAACGGAAAAGATAAAGAAATATATAACATACAAACTATTATTTTGCTGCTGTGCTAGTCTCAGTCGTGTCCGACTCTTTGCGACCCCATGAACTGTAACTGACCAGGGTTCTCCACCCATGGGGATTCTCCAGGCAAGGATACTGGAGTGGGCTGCCATGCCCACCTCCAGGGAATCTTCCCAACCAAGAGATTGAACCTGGACCTCTCGCTTTGCAGGTGCATTCTTTACTGTCTAAGCCACCAGGGAAGCCCGTTTTGCTGCTAGTGAGATTCATATCTGGCTCTTACTTTCCTGGTGGCCAGGGCAAAAAAAGAAAGAAAAAAAAAAAAAACACACTTTTTAAGAAGTAAAAACTTTTTCTGGACTTTAATCCTGAAAATATTATCTCATACTATTCTTTATACATGTTGTTGCTGCTGCTGCTGCTGCTGCTAAGTCTCTTCAGTCGTGTCCGACTCTGTGCGATCCCGTAGACGGCAGCCCACCAGGCTCCCCCATCCCTGGGATTTTACAGGCAAGAACACTGGAGTGGGTTGCCATTTCCTTCTCCAGTGCATGAAAGTGAAAAGTGAAAGTAAAGTCGCTCAGTCGTCTCTGACTGTTTTGTGACCCCATGGACTGCAGCCTACCAGGCTCCTCCATCCATGGGATTTGCCAGGCAAGAGTACTGGAGTGGGGTGCCATGAGTAGTGCCAAAAGAATTTTCATTTTGTAGTTTCTTTTAAAGATCCTTAGTAGAAAATTAATATATAATATTAAATACAACTCAAAGAAGATTTGCTTAGCTAACTAAATCTAATAAACATATTCCTATGGAATCAACCTTATTCCTTCCTACTCTATCTATATATCTGAAAATTTAATACAAATAGCCTATTCAAAGCAGTCAGAGCAAGTTGGGATTTTAGGCAGTATATAGGAAAACACCCACATACCATTCCCAGTTGTTAACTGCTAAGAGCAAAGGTTTCAGTGTACAAAAGATTTTCCTGGAATCTCAGGGTCAAGAAAAATCAGTTCAAAGCCAGCCTGGCCAAAGTGAGTATGGGCAAGTCACTTTGCTTACTAGTACAGTTATTCACCAAACCTTAAGTGAGGTAAGTGGACTAGACAGGTGCCACCTCATTCTAGAACTATGCCCACAACAAGGTCTGGCACAGAGTGTACATTCCATAAATAAAAGTTAAGAGTGGATCCTATTCCTGTGTGATGGTGAAGTGGAAGTGAAAGTTGCTCAATTGTGTCTCTTTGCCACTCCATGGACTATACAGTCCATGGACTTTTCCAGGCCAAAATGCTGGAGTGGGTAGCCTTTCCTTTCTCCAGGGATTCTTTCCAACACAGGGAGCAAACCCAGGTCTCCTGCATTGCAGGTATATTCTTTACCGTCTAAGCCACTAGGGAAGCTCTGATCGTAGTGGTCTGATTTAACCAGTCTAATGGTCAGTGAGAGTTAGTTGATGTAAGTATTAATACTTGATATTTCTCTATTCAAAGAAAGCAGATGAGAGCGGAAAAAAAAAAAAAAAGGCTCTAGGTATATACCCAGGTTTCTCAATGTAGGCATAGTTACATTTTAGACTAGATACTTCTTTGTTGTGAGAGATGTCCTGCATCTTGCAGGTGATTCAGCGGCATCTCTGGCTTGTGCCTACTAGATATCAGTAGCCCTTTCCTTCAGCTAAACTGTCTAGAGACAATTAGACCTCATTTGAGAAAATTTTGTATATATGAACAGGTGTGTATATATGTGTGTGTTTAAGTGTGTGCCCATGCAGATAGTGTCTGTCACATACTATGTACTTTTATTGTACCTTGAATATATGAGATCAATAATTATCAATTATTAATTTTATGTACTTCCATAACATAATAGATAACACAATTATTCTTATTGTGAATAAGTCTTCTTATTCTGAATAGAGCATGACTGGCATCTAAAAGAATCGAGTGTTTTCCAAAATTAAAGCTAATGTACTTCATTCCATTGCTTATGGTTCTTGATGAAAATCATGCAAACACAAGCAGTCTGATGTTATTTTTTTGTTTACAGTATTACTGTGTTGTTTTGGTTAACAGAATGAAAAACAGCACTGTAATACTACAAGTAAAAATGTTTTATTCTTAGTTTGTTTCATCAATAAAGACTGACGTTTTTGCAAGAAAGATGTTATACTATTGAAATTAACTCTTAGTCAATTGTAAATAATTGTATTATATCGGTATGTTATCATGAAGATTAGAAATCATTTCCTACAGAATCATGTTTTTGCTTCCTCAGCACTGTTTCAATTGAAAGGAATTTGAATGAAGTGCATCTCATTACTAACATAAAGTAGATGGAGCTTGAATAATTTTTATATTTATTTTCCATGGATGGCTATTACATTTCTTATCCTATCTATCCAAATTTTATAAAATAAATTGTTTTAATCCATCCTTTGGAGAGGAGCAATGAATTTATTTTTGCAAAAGCTCTGCATCTGAATATACTGTAATATGCATAAAGCTCTGTTAACACAGTTATTTATATAAAAAGTGTAGCTGCCTTACCTTTTATTTAATCTACATACTTTATTTACTTTCTGACAGGTTCTTCTCCTTGCATTTTTATTTACATACCAAAAATGTCTTTTCAGATAAGTCAACTAAAACTTTAATATACTGTATAATTTAAAACTCCATAAAATGTTTTATGTATTATATAGTTTCGTATGAATTTTTAGCTTGATGGTATAGAATTTTGGAAATATTTCATCAATTCCTATACAACACCACCATATTTCTTAAACAGTATGGGAAATAGGGTATTGTCTTTTGTTTTAGAACATGTTTAGAAAGAATTATAAAACTTATGCTCAGTCTGTGTGCTCTGAATAGGAAAAAATATCTCTGGATATTTTAAAGAATTGTTATTTTTTTCTTAAAGTATTATGAACTTCATATAATATGGGCATCTCACATCATTAAAGATTTTGGTACTTGTGTTCTAAGTTATACAAAAATGTCATTATTTTTCCATTCAAATGTTAGAAACAATACATTTCCCTTATGTGTTTCATTAGCTGTTAGAGTGAAGTAATAATGCCACAGTGTGTCAGTTCCATAAACTTAGCCCTCTCCCCTCCCTTTTTTGTATTTATCTTTTGTAAGCATGGTGTGTAATTGTGTAACCCACCATTCATGTTCTTATGAGTTCATGATATAAATAATTTGAAAAATTTCATTCAGTTCCCCAAATTATTCTAGTCATTATGGATGATTCATGAGAGGATTAATCTCTTGGATGTGACATAAAACTCAAGGGGAAAGACACTACCTATCATATCATTTGCAGTTAAGAACATGCTGCATATCTTTAAGCTTTACTTAAAGTGCTTATAGTAATTGGGTGTGCATGCCTTCACTCGGTTAAAACCCAAACAGCAATATGGGAGAGTGTGGTTTGTTTTTTAAATGTGCAAGGAAGGAAAATTAGTGAAATCTGTTTAAGTCACAAAACTGCCTCATTCAGGACCCAATTCAGCAGCATGGAAAAAGTAACTCAACTTAACTGTACTCTAGCATATGTCTAAGCTCACAAATTTCAATTCACTTCAAATTCCTTTCTTTTCCCATGGATCTGCTTGCAAAGAAAAGAGATCCAAAGATGGTAAACAGGTTCAATAGTTCAGTAACTCTAGATTTTCTCAAGGTTTTCAGAATAAAACAGTGTCCAATTGAAGCCCAGCCCCTCGTGTGTTGGAATGGGGATACCCATACAAACTGTCTTTGTTTTATTATGGGTCTTTCCTCTTTTCCTGCTCACCACCCTCTGTTGCTACCACCAGCATACACAACTACACACATACTCATGGAGTTAAAGGTATAATGTCTTTTGATTTTTTTTTTTTCCATGCAAGGAAAACATGGGGGAAGAAATAAAACTAAGCTAATGAAGAATAGATTTAAATATTATACAGAGAATGTGGTTTAGTGACCTAAATTGCACCATAATCTTTTAAAGGATTACAGTATTTGGGGAGAAAAAAAAAGATGATCTCTCTTTCTATAATGGCATCTGTGTGTAAGAAGATATTATAGGATATGAGCTGTGTGGTAGCAGCAGATATTTTCTCTATATCTTTCAGCAATTCAAAGTAGTTCTCAGATACATCTGAGAAGTAGCACTGAAGAATTAGTCTTCATTTATAATCAAACATTCTTGAATAACATTTTCTTCCAATTTTTGTTTTAAAGGTCTAACATTTGATCGTATGTTTTCTTTAGTTAACTTTCTATATTATATGGCAATCTCTGCGGTTATTTTTTCAAAGATAAAAAAGAAAAAAAAGCATGCTCAAAATGTAGAAGTTATTTTTGCAGTAACGTATGTCATGATTTTTAAACATTCAGGCCTTTAAACTTTTTTTATAGTGTATGTTCTTGCCAATCCCAGCACAGTTCTACAAAGTAAAATATTTGGCAGTGAATTCATATTAACAGATGGAACAAGAAATTAACACGTTTTTGCTTCGCTAATTCACAGTTCTTTTAATACGCTAATTCTAAATCACCTGTTCTGACTTTGACAGGCTACAGACACCTGTTTGGGGTAATATTCCACAGCTAATTACTACATGAGAAATTCAGTTTCCAACAAAAGGGTTTCTGTGTGAAATTGTCACAGCTAAAAATTAGTAATACCCTATATATACAAGTATATTTCTGATATCTTAAATACAGTTAGCCTACTACTTATCTTTAACTAAAGAATGGTATAGGAAAACTAGAGACTGTCCTCTTAGTGTTTGAATTCTGTCTATCACACTTTACACCATGGTTGCACTGATCAAGCCGGGATGTTCTTCCCAGTAGCAGTGATTTACTGTAATACTGTATTTTAAATGGCAGGAAAAGAGTATAGAATTTTCAAGTGGCTGGAAAAATTCCTAACTGTGTGTTAAAAATGACTCAGGAGAGTTAAAAAAAAAATACTGACAAATGAAAGAGAAAAAAGAAAAACTTAGTCTGGGTAGCATCGTATGGAAGACAGACAATAAATAAACAGGAAGTTCACTGAATTACAGAGCTTGAAGTATGACTAGAGGACCATTGATTGTAAGAGAACAGCAAGGTAATGACTCCAGGAATTTTATAAAGTCAAGTTCCTCCCACTTCTTGTACCTCAAACTCATAATGGACAAACTACTTCTATGTACTACTAAACCTTGGTTTTCTTTATATTGTTCTTCATTGTTCAAACAGGGTCATTTCCCTTCTCTCACCTCAGATTATATCCTTTCACAGCAACTCTTTTCATTTCAGGTTTCCTACAAAACCCTGCTAATGTGGGAATGTGGAGGCAAAGTGTGTATGTGTGGGAGGGTAGGTTGGTGGAACAAGAAGCATAAATCAGAAACGTAAGGTTTTTCGGTGTTTGTAACATAACGACAGATGCTAAGGTAGAATCTATCTTTAGGTTTGCCAAAGGTTCCATTTTGTGTGTCTGTTTTTTGATTCTCTCTAATTGCTGTTCAGCTTTGTATATGGCATTGCTAACGGGTCTTCCTTTGCCACGTTAGGGAAACAGAGAACTTGTCCTTTCTTTAATTAACCTTTATATCCTAATACTCAGAGTGTAGAGTTCACCAGGCAAGCCCTCTTGAAACTTTCAAGATTCATGGTGTTGTATTCTGATTTTGAATAGGTATTGTAACAAAGCATATTTTTAAAATGCATTTTTGTTTTGCAAGACTTCAGGTGGGTGAGGAGAAAGCTTGCTTTTTACATTTAGCCTTCTTGTAATTTTGTTTTTCTCCCAATTGCTACTCTAGAAAGCACATGGTCTTTCTCTAAAATCATGCTTTATGACATTGCTATTTGCAGAAATTTAACTGGCAGCCCACCCCAGGAAGATAAAATCCCATTTCATCCAAGTTTGGTTCCCCTCCTACACCCACACCTGAAACCATATTTCTGCCAGAGCCTACATTCTGCTAAGGAGGAAACCAATCTTTTATAATACTTTAACATACGTGAATTTTATTTTATTTTTAATTAAAAAATTACATTTCTCATCCAAAAATGCTAGATGACATTTAAAGCTAGAAAAGAGTTTCCAAATAACTCACCTTTGCAATTAACTCTTATCAGAACTAGACAGTAACTTCTCTGTACAGGGTATAAGCAAATGGCTATGATGTAGCTGTGAACTGGAAAGGCCTCCATCACCACTCAAGTTCTTGGCAGAGTTCAGAAGCACAGTATCCTGTGGGGAGTTGGTCAGAGCTCAAAGTTCAGAAGACAGTTACTGGTACAGAATTGGAATAAAATCATTTTTTTGTTGTTTCAGTTAACAAGATGCCTCAAGAATAATCCAAACTTCCTGGTTTTTAAGGGCGGGGGTGGGGGGAACTCTCAGAAGCTTGTTTGTAAATCTAAGTTACCCTGAATACAGTTACAGAAATACATTGCTACCTCTAAAAGAGTTTGAATGAATCAGCTCTAGATTTTAATGCAAAATATTCAATATTTAATATTTAAAGGATAATTACCTTGAAAAGTATGTTTGGGATTTAGATTCGATGTGAAATTCTTAAGAAAATTGTTCAAGATGATGAATGACATTATAATGAAGTTCACTCATCTGTCCTTAATTAAAACACTTTGACAACTCAATTAATTTAAAAAAAACCTGATATCTCTGATATGTCCTAATTTAACATACTCCTATGTGCAATGTGTAAAATAACTGTCATTTTGCTATAGACTAATACATATGTATATGCCTTTATTTGTATGCATGTATATATGCATATGGAGGAGGGCATGGCAACCACTCCAGTATTCCTGCCTGGAGAATCCCATGAACAGAGGAGCTTAGCAGGCTACAGGCCACAGGGTCGCAAAGAGTTGGACACAATTGACATGACTTAGCATAGAGTGCATATATGTATATACACATAAATACATGTACATACACATACATTTTGGGGAGCCTGTTTAATCCTTCAAAGAGGAATGCATATTATAACAGATTAAAGAGTTATCGTAGCAACAGTTATATTTCACTTAGTCACTTTTCTAAGCAGGTAAATGGTCAATATGTGTGTCAGTGACTCAGTCGTGTCCGACTCTCTGTGACCCCATGGACTGTAGCCCTCCCGGCTCTTCTGTTCACAGGATTCTCCAGGCAAGAATACTGGAGTGGGTTGCCATTTCCTTCTCCAATATACCAGATATTTAAAGGGGAAATTCTTGTTTTAAGTAACTAGCAGATGCCATTAATTTATTCTCACCATTTATGTCCTTATACTATTTTAAATAATTGCATATATATAGAGCTAGGAGTTGGACACGACTGAGCAACTTCACTTTCACTTTCATGCATTGGAGAAGGAAATGGCAACCCACTCCAGTGTTCTTGCCTGGAGAATCCCAGGGACGGGGGAGCCTGGTGGGCTGCCGTCTATGGGGTCACACAGAGTCAGACACGACTGAAGCGACTTAGCGACTTAGCAGTGCTATATTTACTCTTATTTATAGAATATATTTTAGAAAGAATTGTGACCTTCATTCAAAATTTAATTATATTAATGTGTAATTAATTCATCCTAAGTCATTCTATCATTTATGTCATCCTTCTTAGAATCATATTATTCTAGTAACAATAGTTTACCATTTACTGAACACCTAATGAGCACCAAATCCTCTCCATAAACTATTGCTGATTCTTGGCTTACTGTTTCATTTCACAAAATAAGTAGCTGGAATCCAAAGAGGTTAATAAATTTTCCTCTAGTCTTAGAGCAGTAGCCAAGATAAAATCCCAACCTGGGACTCTGTAATTGCAGACCTCATTTTTTTTTCTCATCACTTCATATTGATAATCAACATTTGAGTAGTTAGATATGTAGAGTTCAAGTTTAGTGGTACCTATCATCAAACACCATAAAGATGCATGGATTGTGATAAAGTCAAATGGACTGTCTAACTAAGAACTCAAGACTAATCTGCATAAAATACCCAAATGAACAAATTGCTTTGCCCTAGTAACCTGCAGCAATGTCTATTTATTGCTGGAAGTATTAAAGGCTAACAGATAATAATGTCATATAGTATATATCATAAAAATTCAGATTTCATGCTGTTTAGAAATTATTCATTGACACTGCTGCCTTCAAGGAGTTTGCAGTTTAGTAAATTACAAAGTTCAAAACTTGATTTTTTTTAGCTTTGCAATGCTTCTTTGTATCTCTATAAACAATATATTTTTATTAGCAAGTTTTCTTTAGATTTGTTTTCTTTAGTTGTGCCCTTTAAAGGTTTTTCTTTTAATTTTTATTCTAAAATATATTTGGCAAATATATTATAATGGTCTGTTTAATTATAACCCATGACCAGACTGTAATACTCCTGTGTCAAATACCACAGAAGTCTTATTTTCTAGCCTTTATCACAGCCATTGGTATATGTGCGTGGAAGTCAATTCAGTCATGTCTGACTCTGAGACCTTATAGACTGCAGCTCACCAAGTTCCTCTGTCCATGAGAATTCTCCAGGCAAGAATACTGGAGTGGTTTGCCATACCCTCCTCCAACCCAGGGATAAAACCCACATCTCTATTTATTTATTATTTATTTTTAATTGAAAGAGAATTGCTTTATGGTGTTGTGTTGATTTTTCCAAACATCAATATGAATCAGCCATAGGTATACATATATCCTCTCCCTTTTAAACCACCCTCCCCTCCCCGCTCCTCTAGGTTGTTACAGAGCCCCGACCTGAGTTCCCTGAGTCATAAAGCAAAACCCTATTGGCTATCTATTTTACATATGGTAATTCATGCTTACATGTTACAATCTCCATGCTGTCTCCTACACAGGCAGGAGTGCCAGTGCACTCCGCTTTTACTAGTGCCACGTGAAAGTTTAATAACTCAATGAAAAATGATTGGATGGATGTAACATGTATGCTTGCAAATTCTGGCAGATAACGTGTGACAGTGAAGTGAGCAGAAAAAGAATATACACATACAAAGCACTGGTAATCCAGATGAGGAAAACTGAAGACTTGAATGACTTCGTTTAGCAAACCTTTTATTGAACACCAAGCAACTAAGTCAAATGTGAGGACATGATGGTGATAGACAATTACTAGTGGCTAGCCACACTGAGTTAACTTTCCAAGGGGAAAGGTACAAAAATGCATTAACAATTAAAGACTGATAATTATTTTACTTGATGATTGTTGTAAAAGTAAAATACATGATGATACAAACTTACTCAGGGGATCTCTTTAGAAGGTAGAGGCAGGGAAAATTCACAGGAAAACTTTTGAGCTGGGGTTGAGCAATGTGAAGAAGTAAGAAAAGAATATTCTTCTGAGAGTAGGTGGAAAATTCCTGATTATAAGCACTGAGGACAAATATAAAGAAGTCACGCGCCCTTTAAGGGAGCCAGTAGCTGCACATCATGACACGCTCTTTGTCTTCCTTACTTAAATATACATGTGGCTCCAAAACACAGCTAAACATAGGAATTTCTGGGGTGATTTTTTTTTATTTAGATACTAGGATGCTTACTGTATTGTCAAGGGATAAGACACATTGTCTGTGTCTTATTGAACACCTTATTATAACATCTTATTATAACATCTCTACAGGTGCTTCTGTACAGGATAGAGAAACAACAACAGCAACACTACCATCCCCTTGTGGTTTCTGCTATCTAAAAACCACAATTACAGAGTGATACTAACAACCACTATAAAAATAGTAACACCAAAAATACCACTAAAATCTGTTCTCTCCAATACTTTTAACCTAGAAAATGACCAGAATACTGTTATATATACCTGAATCACCTTAATTCCCTAAGGAAATGTATATTACACATTTATTTGAATGTGTCAAGTAATTTTCAGTTCAAATTGATCCAAATTGGGTAAGATTTAATGAGAATTCTAACCATTAGCCTTTCTTCCGAGTGTAGTTAGTCAATCAGTCAACCAATAAATTCAGTAAGCAATCATATAATAAATATGGTCTTCAAACAGGCAGCATTGGCATGTCCCAGAGCTTGTTAGAAATGCAAATGTCTGGGCCACCCCAGACCTAATGAATCAGAGTCCATATTCTGAGAAGCTTCTCAGATTTGAATGCATAATAAAATTTGGGAACTTCTTGAACAGTAGGTATATGCCCAGTCCCCAAGCTAGGTGCTAAAGTACACAGGGCAATACAAGTTTACCAGGATTTAGCTTGGTTCAATAGACTCTAATTAGGTTTCCCATGTGGGACAGTGGTAAAAGAATCTGACTGTCAGTGGAGGAGATGAAAGAGACTTGGGTTCAACCTCTGGATTGGGAGGATCCCCTGGAGGAGGAAATGGCAACCCACTCCAGTATTCTTGCCTGGAAAATCCCATGGACAGAGGAAGCCTGGTGGGCTACAGTCTGTGGGGTTGCAAAGAGTCAGACACAACTTAGTGACTGAACAACAACAACAAATGAAAACTGGGGGGGAAAATAACAGTTTTTGGCAACTTTGATTTGAATATGAATTTGAGTCAAATTCCTAAGTGAATTACTGACCCTGATCCAATCACATGAGATTCTCTGATCAGTTCTGTTTCCAAATACGTAAACTTGCTCTAAGTATAATACAGTCCATCAGCCTTCAATATACAGTTTGAATTCCACCATAATTTTCACCCTGCTAAGTCACTTCAGTCGTGTCTGACTCTATGTGACCCCATAGACAGCAGCTCACCAGGCTCCCCCATCCCTTGGATTCTCCAGGCAAGAACACCAGAGTGGGTTGCTATTTCCTTCTCCAATGCATGAAAGTGAAAAGTGAAAGTGAAGTCACTCACCCTAGATTTTAGTAAATCACTTCCTGATTGGCTCCCTGCTTCCTCAATTCCTATTATAGTTTATTTTCCAATAAGTTGTTAAATTCAGTTACTTTTTAAAGAGCTTGGGTTTATTGTTCACCTCCCAGTTGATACTACATAATTAGAGTGTATACATTCCCAGTGGTGTCTTCAAAGGTGACTCAGCAGTAATGTATCCACCTGCAGTGCAGGAGACCCAGCAGACATGAGTTCGATCCCTGGGTCAGGAAGATCCCCTGTAGGAGGGCGTGGCGACCCACTCCAGTATTCTCACCTGAAGAATCCCATGGGCAGAGGAGACTGGAGGGCTACACAGTCCATAGGGTCTCAAAGAGTCAGATACAACTTATCGACTGAAGGCAGATAATACATGAATTAATGCTTTGTAAGTTGAAATGTTAAGTTCAGTGGTGGAATATGGAAGAAAAAAAAGACTACTTCGATAAGTAGGTAATATGGCAATGGCATTTTCAGATTAAATGGCATGCTTTAGAATGGAGATATGTAGTGTTATTCAGGAAACTGTGAAAGAACTTTTGGAATCCACAGTTAGTTGGAAATATGACCAGTAACCAGCTTATGGTGGATTTATCTCCTGAACTAAGGAATGTGTACTATATTCTATAGACAGGTTTGTTTTTTTTTTAATATAAAATAGACATGTGTTCACAATGATGGTTTAGGAGGACTCATACAAAGTCAGTGTGCAGGATGAACTCGCTTGGGAAGAGGCTGCACAGAGAAACAGCTGGCTAGAGATTCCAAACTGTGTATGAAAAGTAGCCTAGGTTAAGAGGTGACATTGGGAATACAATGTATTAAATGAGTTAATAATAGATAAATCTTAGAAGAGCATATAGCAAGAGAAAATACTATGTGAGCAATTGCTATATTCTTCACCACTAGTATGGCATATAAAAATACCACAGAACTTTCCCACAATAGGAACAACGAGGGTGCTAATATAAACTGTGTAGGAAAAAAAATTCTTTTGGAGATAAGGATATTATCATTTTCAACTGCTTTAAAACTCGAATTATCAGACTGCATTTTAATGCAACAGTTCTTGCCATTACAAATCTAAAAAAAAGGAGTCTGTTCTCATCTCAGAAAAAAATGTAGCCTTGCTTCTTTCAAACAGTCAACGCAAGAGACAAGTTTTTCCTGTATTTCAAAGTGCCTTTTCATTTGTTTGCTAGATGGTAAGCCCTTCATACACACATTATCTTGTATACTTCATTGTTTCCACTTTCTGAACAATAATTTTCTTAACCAAAAATGAGAATATTAAAATGGACCTGAAAGATTGGGGTGAGGGTGGTAAATGATAAAATATAAGAGTCAGGCTTCATGCCAGAGTGGGACCTTAATAAATATTTGTTGTACATTCTTTCCTACCATCAACTAGTGTAGTACCTTTGCATCGTAATGCTCAATAATTGCCTATCAAATCAATGAGTGTTGCTGAATTTACACTGATTACTTACACTAAGCACTGCTTTTTTTAAATCACTGACCAGTACACTTTCAAGTGTCCATGTTCAGAAAATCTCCATAGAAATATCTTCTACTGTTGAACCATAATTGTAAACTTGACTTTGGTCTCAGTCTCTTCTGATCCACAACTTTATGTTTCTTTGAAAGTGGAAGTCGTTCAGTCGTGTCCGACTCTTTGCAACCACATGGACTATACAGTCCATGAAATTCTCCAGGCCAGAATACTGGAATGGGTAGGCTTTCCCTTTGCCAGAGGATCTTCCCATCCCAGGAATCAAACCAGGATCTCCTGAATTGCAGGCAGATTCTTTACCAACTGAGCTATCAGGGAAGCCCCTTAACTTGCTTTATATTTGTACAGTTCTCTCTTCTCCCCACAGTGTATAACCTAGTACAATATATCATCTCTTAGCCTAATATTTATTTGCAATGATATATTTTTGATGCTTTTAGACTGATTATCCTTATTTCCATTTTGTCTCTTTCACTGCCTTCTTGTGCTTCCCAATATTTTTTATTAGGTCCCATTTTATTTTAAAATTACGTTTTGAAAATATATTTATAAAATATAAATTCCTATCCCCCTATTCAATGAATCCTAAACCATTACTCTCTTCTATATATACTTCTTTCATCCTCCTTTTATGAAACTTTTTTTTCCAATCTCCTCTATAAAAATATTTCCATCTCTTTGCACATTTTGTCTGTTGCCCAAGGTATTATATTCCTAATTGAATTAGAAAATTCATCTTTATTGGGCCTTTTATGTGTTCTGTGCACTCATGGTTTTCTGTAAACAAAAATAATAAATAACAGGTGGATAGCTAAATATATAACTCACTGGAAATCAAGCATTTCAAAGAGGAGGAAAAGGCTATGTCAGAAACACTTTACATAGATTACATTGAGCTCAGTAGAAAAGTAAATGGTGTTCAGCTGTCACTTTTAATAGATCAAATCCTGCTATTTATTATTCAATAAAAAGTAAACATTTTTACTAATCTCTCAAATATTTTTCAGAAGCGTATTGTAATAAATGTTATTATAACTGTGTGTTTTTATAGTACCAAACATGAAATCTCTCTTTTGTCTCATCTTTCCCCCCTTCTTGGTAGATAAAGAGACAGACAGACTCAATGAAGGATAATTGAAACTATGTGGGCAATAACTAAAACTGAGACATTTCTAATACAAAATACAGTACCTAGTTAGGATTCTTTAACTGTAGCAATTCCCTCTTCCTATATCCTACCTCCTACCAGAAAAGTGAAAGTGAAAGTCACACATCCGTGTCCGATTCGTTGCAACCCCATGGTTATCACAGTTCATGGAATTCTCCAGGCCAGAATACTGGAATGGGTAGCCTTCCCCTCCTCCAGGGGATCTTCCTAACCCAGGGGTTGAACCCAGGTCTCCTGCACTGCAGGAGAATATTTGTTTATATATTCTTTACCAGCTGAGCCACCAGGGAAGCCCTACGAGAAAAGAAAAAGAGGAGGTCAGAATGGTGGCAGACTGGAGCTGGCTGCAGAACTGACATGGGCGGCTCGTCCCAACTCTGCATTGTGAAAGTCAGTGAATGCTACAGATGAAGACTTTTCCCCAGAGCCTATGATAGATTTTTTTTTTCCAGCCAAGCAACGTAGCTTGTGAGATCTTAGTTCCCTGACCAGAGATTGAACCTATGTCCTCAGCAGTGAAAGCATACAGCCCTAACTACTGGACAGCCAGGGAATTCCCCGTCATAAACATTCACTGGCACAGCACTGGGGAAGGGCCTGGAGATCTGTGGCAAAGATATACTAGAAGTTACATGGCTTTTAGTTTAGACAGTATTCCTTGAGAGGGAGCAGTAGGAAATAAGGCAGACCCTAGAGTCTGGCTGGGTTGAACAGAAGCAGGAGATTTAGCGATGAATCAACAAGATGCTCTCCTGGGAGAAAAGATCAGAACATGAGCTAAAGAGGAGACTAGACAGGGGAATCTGGGGACTGTTTCTGAGTAGAAAAAAAAGGAGTTGTGCATGCTTTTTATGGGACAGTTGCTGTCTTTTAGGGATTCCCTGGTGGCTCAGACAGTAAAGCATCTGCCCACAATGCAGGAGACCTGTGTTTGATCCCTGGGTCAAGAAGATCCCCTGGAGAAGAAAATGGCAACCCACTCCAGTACTCTTGCCTGGAAAATCCCATGGGCGGAGGAGGCTGGTAGGCTACAGTCCATGGGGTCACAAAGAGTCGGACACAACTGAGCGACTTCACTTTCACTTTCTTTGCCATCTTTTATGGGGAACAATAAGGGGATTAGTGGAGTTGGGCTTTAAAAGTACAAAGGTGAATGGACTGAGACTTTAAACAAAAAGAGATTTCTAGGGTCATAGTACTACAGAAGAAGCAAACTTCTGACAACAGATTCACCTGGTGAGAGGAGTTTGCTGTAAGTAGGTGTGGCACCAGCTTCCATGCAAGGACTTTGCACAGGGCTCAATCGCCTCCATTCCCTGTAGTAGGAAGTCACAGCCAGAGCCTTGGATGACAATGGATAGCCTGGGTGCTGGACTCTAACCTGGCTCTGGGGGCCCATTGCTGTTTTCCTGGAGAAGGGCAGTCTCAGAAGGAAGATCTTGTGTATTTAAATAAGAAGAAAACGAGCTTCAAAGCACCCAAACCATGATGCTCAGGTTTATACAAAATGTAATATAAACATGTTTAGTTTAAGTGCCTCAGTCCAACATTAATTCATGGGAAGTATAAGGCCCTTTGGGTTTCCCTGGTGGCTCAGGCAGTAAAGAATCTGCCTTCAATACAGGAGACCCGGGTTTGATCCCTGGGTCAGGGAAGATCCCCTGGAGAAGGGCATGGCAACTCACTCCAGTATTCTTGCTTGGAGAATCCCATGGACAGAGGAGACTGGTGGGCTACAGTCTGTAGGGTTGCAAAGAGTTGGATGTGACTGAGCAACTAATACTTTCACTTCACTACTTCATAGGGCCCTATAGGCAGCAAGTGACAAAAACTCAAACTTATGTAAGCAAAGAAGGAGCGGGCTGATTTGTCTCTCTCCTCTTTTGTTGTTCATTGGTTTTATTTCAAAACAAATTTTCTCTCATAGAGGATTCACACTGATGTGAACCCTAGCACTCAGGGACTCAGCATAAGAGAGATTGTCTGTTTCCCCTAACTTCTGGCAAAAAGCCCCGAGAGGACTTTTCATTGGCCTGGATATGTCACATGCTCGTCTCTAAACCAATAACTATAGGCAGAGAAAATAAATTTTATGCTGACCTGGGCTCAGTGTCCATATATGGAAAAAAGCTCAGATTCTGTGGACTAAAAGGAAGAGGTATAGATTGGACATAGAGAGACCTCCACTGTAGTTATGCCCTTCCTAGAATTGCAGGGAACTTACTGACATCCTCTAAAAGTAGATACCAGCTTAATCATAATCACTTTGTATAGGACCTAGTTTCTTTTCTTGCTAAAGTTTCTATGCTCATTTTCAATTTCCCCAAACTGTACACCTTCTAGAATTTCATTCTGCTGTATGTGTGCACCACTCTTTATTTCTATTATGTTATTGGCCTAATCCCAGTAGGCTGTTCAACCCTGTGGTGCTGTGCCCACTTTCCTTTCGGCTTCCTGATTGTACAAGAGTTGGACCATAGGTAGTTTGTCCTTTATGCAATTTTTTGTTCTCTCAGACTGACTGAGGCAATTAGGAGAGGCTACATTGCTTCAACCACGAAAATCCATTGCTCGAGTGACAAAGAACTGCTTTATTAGCAGAGAGAAGCTAATAAATTAACTGCCCAAGTTGTTATTTTTATTCATAAATTTGAAATTTTGATCAAAGACTTGGTTATGCATTGTCTAACTCTTCATTGCCCTTTCTAGATAACTTGTAAAATGATTGGTACAGAAATGATGGAACAGTGATTATTTTATCTAAAAGATGCCATTATAAACTACCTACTAAATACAACATAATAATACAAAAATATAATAGTAATAGTATTCCTATTAAATAATAGTAAATAATCACAAGAGTAAATATTTTAATTTTATTGGAATTTTTATATATGATCTTTTAAATCTTTTTTTTTTTTTTTTGGTTGCACTGGGTCATTGGTGCTGCACAGGCTTTCTCTAGTTGCTGTGAGCAGGGGCTAGTTTGCTCTGTGTGAGGGCCTCTCATTGCAGTGGATTCTCTTGTCTGAAGCACAGGCTCTAGGCATGCGGGCTTCCGTAGTTGCAGCACATGGGCTCAGGAGCTGTGGACCACGGGCTTAATCGTTCTGTGGCTTGTGGCTCCTTTCCAGACCAAGGATCGAATCCAGGTCATTGGCAGGTGGATTCTTATCTACTGTGCCACCAGGAAAATCTTAATGAGAAGTTTGAGGATCAAAAAAACATTTGCAACTTTCCCATTTTAAACTATTAAGTTACCTGATAGGAAAAAGACAGAGGTCAAGCCCTAGCCTAATTATTGCTGTCACTGAATTGTGTGTTTACTTTCTGTCTCTTCCTCCCAGTGTTTGAATGCAGCACTGGAACAGAAGAGGCGGTAGAATTCATCTGTGAAATGTTCTGATAACTGGAAAAATGGCTAAGCTCATCTTATGTGAATGTAATGAATTTAATTTTATGAATTTAATTCCTTATATTTTAATGTGTATACATGTAGTTATTGGTCAACTTGTTATCTTACACTAATGGAAGTTAGTCAACTTTGGAAACAATATTTGCTGTTGCAAGGGTGGAGGTGGACCTACCAGCTCTTTCCCTGACTCTTCCTCTGACTGCGCTTCCTAGTTTTCCTGAGATGCTCCTGGTTGATGCTTATCTTTCAGTATATTTTTAATTTGTGCCTCCTCACACGCTATAAAAGTGTTTTAGTTCAAAGACTGTAGATAAACTAAGTTTACATTGCATATGAGAATTATTTTTGTTTCGAAAGGATGGGTTATTCACAAAAAAACCTTGGAATTAGTTAATGAAGGTATAATAAAAGCAGCTTTCTTCTGAAATCTGTAACATGAATGAAGTTAGATATATGCCTGTCCCTCTGAGGTGGCCGAGGAAGAGTCTGTAAATGTAGGAATGGACTGGCATTTGATGATGGCCCTCGCTCAGTGTGGAAAACTGCTAATGTCTTAGAAAGGAATATGTACTTGAGTGTGAGGAAATCTCTATCAAGACTGATCATCAGTCAACTCAGAAGTGGTTAACTGTTTTCATTCTGTTTTATATTTTTCTAATTAAAAATGTCAAGATCAGTGGATGATGGCTCATAGATCAGTAAATTCCAAATTTTAGGATTTCCTTAAAATGTTAAATAATTTCCTTTGGAAAAACTGTTTGAAGAGATACAAGCATGGAGGCGAGGTCTGCCATCACATGCTGCTGCTGCTGCTGCCAAGTCGCTTAAATCGTGTTCGACTCTGTGCGACCCCATAGACGGCAGCCCACCGGGCTCCCCCGTCCCTGGGATACTCCAGGCAAGAACACTGGAGTGGGTTGCCATTTCCTTCTCCAGTGCATGAAAGTGAAAAGTGAAAGTGAAGTCGCTCAGTCGTGTCCGACTCTTCGCAACCCCATGGATGGCAGCCCACCAGGCTCCTCCATCCATGGGATTTTCCAGGCAAGAGTACTGGAGTGGGGTGCCATGCACCAGGGTTCAGATCTCAGCTCTACTGCTTGTTAGTTCAGTCTGCTGGTTCTTTGATTTTAAATTTCACTGTTAATACCACATATGCATAAGGATACACCCACATATAAAATTATAGGGAGAACACAAATTAGGATTTGATCATTCCTTTTCGTTTTTATAGCATCCGGTAAGGCTAATCTGTGTTGTCTTGTATTTCGTGTTCCTAGCACATTTTTTTTCTTCCTTGGAATTATAACACCCCTTATGTGGACTGGTGAAATAATCTATGGCTTTCTTTCAGTGTTAACATATTTAATTCCTGGGGTGAATTATCTGCTAAAATGATTTATGTTTGTCTTTGTTTGACCACCACAAACAGAAAGTCTGAGCTATTCTCCATGACAGAAATAGTTACTATTGTATAACCTAATACTTATTTGTTTTGCTTTTCCGCGAGGAAATGGCAGAGAGTAAAACTGTTAGCTCAGGTTTAAACATTCACTTTTACTTTCTTTGCTGTATTGTACAAGCCTAACTGGGAAAAATTCTATACATTGGTTTTGAAACCATAATCTTACATTCAGTTTGTATGCTGGTCCATTGTTTAAAAATGAATTTTTAAGTAATTTAGCATTTCATCAAAGTAACAGGACACTTGATTTTCATTCATCCATATGAAAACAATTAGGAAAAAAAATGCCACTTATCTTAAATAGTATTTGTCAGATTTTCTTCATCAAACTTGGTAAATACAGATCTCTTGACATTTTGATGAATTTTCATCACTCTGTGGTAAACCTAAGTGACTAGGCTGTGGCCCGTGAACAGCTTTTGTTTCTATGTGACATTAAAATGTATTTTTTAAAAAAACATGATTATAATGAATATTCAGAATTAGATTCATTCTCCAGCTTGTGCACAATAGGTCAGAAGTCGTGGCTAAAGAACACTTACTAGTCAATCTCAAGGTTTTATTATTTCCTCTGAATCTCATCTTTTCACATTGTTCAGAGATATAACTATCAAAGAGGAAAGCCAACTAAATATATACCAATTTCAGTTTACCTAGACAACTTTGAAAATTCATTTCACATATAGTAAAGTGAAAAGTTGGTGTATCTCCCTAGCTGTATATTGTCTTGACTCAAAATTTCTTGGACCGTATGTTCGAGACAGCTTGAAACAGACATTATAAATGAAGAATAATCAGTTACCATAGTTCAGAGCATTTTCTTCAAATACTCTTCAATTTCTGGTTCCAGCAGAATTTTATTTACTCAAATATAAATCTTTTTTTAATACTCTAGAGCCTCATCCTCAACAAAACACCTCATTTTAGTACAGTTGTTTCTATATCCTGTCACAGGGTGATGATGATAAATGGAAAATGATTCAGGTATATTGTTTGTCAGATATTTTCTTTCACAATTCAATAAATATTCCCAGAGTCCTCCGTGTCACCTTATTTACAATGATTATCAAGTGGAAGATATGTTTGAAATTCAAGATTGAAATCTAGTTTTTATTTTGGCTGTTCTTCTTTACCAAAAATATAAAATATGAATTAAAAGCCAAGTTAATCACTTAGAAACACTAAGTTCTTTATTTTGAGACCTTACATGAGAAAAAAATCACTTTTAGTTTCTAATTCAGTGGGACACATAGCTGTAACATCATCCTTTTGTGTTTGGCACATTTTTAAGATTTAAATCACTGGTTTCCAAATATAATGCACATATTCAATAAAATTTATTACATATACTACTAGTTATATATCAAAAACAATCACTAACAAGAATGATGACAAACGAAAAAGAAAAGCAGATCCATTCCCTAAATATCCCCCATACTGAACTTCATGTTTTCTGAAATGTCCATCTTTTGTTTTTCACTTTCCTGGTATTAAATTATAGAAGTTCTCAGTCAAAAAGCTAATTTGTCTGCTTACTTCTAAACTTCCTTTTTTCAGAATGATCTTATTTACACATTTATTGTAACAAATACAATATGGCAACAAATGAGAGATATCAAGCCAAAGAGAGAACATCACTGGAGAACTGATGATATGAGTGACCTACATTTTTATGGCACTTAAGAGTTTTACAAGTTCCTTTCTCTTTTCATGTTTTTGTTACTGTATTCTTTCTGTGATTCTATGAATAAACAATCCATAAAATTGATTTTGTAGTCTCTGATTAACATCTGTGAAGTGTTTTTTATTCCTCTTTTAGAAGCGGGAAATGGAAGTTGAGAGAGTTTAAATGACTTATCCAAAGTCACACAGCTCTGTGTGACAGAAGAATTCAAAAGTCTTGTCTGCCTGGCTTTACACTACACTACTAAGAAAAATGTTAAACAGCTGTATAAACTGGACCTCTCTTCTGTGTTCACCCAAAACCTTTGTATCCTTTAGAACCCAGCTTAAATACTCATACTCAGTAGAGCCTTCTCCAGTAATGAGCTGTTTTTTAGTCACTCTGTCGTGTCCGACTCTTTGCAACCCCTGCACAGCAGCACACCAGGCTTCCTGTCCTTCACCATCTCCTGGAGCTTACTCAGACTCATGTCCCTTGAGTCAGTGATGCCATCTAGCCATCTCGTCCTCTGTGATCCCCTTCTCCTCCTGCCTTCAATCTTTCTCAGCATCAGGGTCTTTTCTCATGAGGCAGTTCTTCACATCAGGTGGCCAAAGTATTGGAGTTTCAGCTTCAGCCTCAGTCCTTCCAATGAATATTCAGGATGGGTTTCCTTTAGGAGTGATCACTTTGATCTCCTTCCAGTCCAAGGGACTCTCAAGAGTCTTCTCCAACACCACAGTTCAAAAGCATCAATTATTCACCATTCAGCCTTCTTTGTGGTCCAACTCTCACATCCATACATGACTACTGGAAAAACCATAGCTTTGACTATATAGACCTTTGTTGGCAAAGTAATCTCTGTTTTTTAATATGCTGTCTCAGTTTGTCAACGATTTGAACTCATTTCAGATGATCAGTTTCCTGAGTTATTGTACATGCCACTCATTTTGACATTTAATCATAGATTATTTTCCAATATTATTCATAGTGTATGCATTCATGACTTCTCTGTGGTATTTAAGTGAAAGCAACTTATCAATGTGTTTTGCACATTTGTTTACTCTAGGATTGCCCATGATTTCTGAATAATATGAACCTGTCCTCACCAGTGTTTCAACAGTAGCTTTGTCATTCTCAGTAAGGTATGGGAGGACCCTGTGATCTCTGCCACTGGTATTACACCCATGGTAATAGGGCAAAGGTGATGATGTCACTGCCTCAATTTGGTTATGCTTTATGGCAATGGTGAACAGATTTTGCAGATGTGATTAAGGCCTTGAAGCAGTTAACTTTAAATTAATCAAAAGGAGATTATCCCGGGTGAAACTCATTTAATAAGGTGAGCCCTCTAAAAGAAGTTTTAGATATGAGGAATAATCTCCAGCTAGCCTTGTCGAAACACATGGCCATGCCATGTATGGAGAGGAGCAGTCTCTAGGTTCTAGGGACCTTAGCCCAACAGCCATACGGACGTGATTTCTGCCAACTACAGCATAAGCTTGAAAGAGGACTCCGTAGCCTCAGAAGAGATGGCAATCCATCTGACACCTAGATTACAACCTGTGCAGTCCTGAAGTGGCTCAGAAGTAAAGAATCTGCCTGCAATGCAGGAGACATGGGAGACACTGGTTTGATCCCTGGGTCGGGAAGCTCCCCTGGAGGAGGAAATGGCAACCCACTGCAGTATTCTTACCTGGAAAATCCCAAGGACAGAGAGGAGCCTGGCAGGCTACAGTCCATGGCGTCACAAAGAGTCAGACACAGCTGAGCACGTATAAACCACCACCACATACTAGTCCTGAATAGAGGATTCAACTAGCTTGGGTCTGAACTCCTGACCTATGGAAACTGTGAAGTGAGAAATGGATATTGTTTTGACCTGCTAAAAAGGTGGTAATTTGTTACACTGTCATAGAAAATGAGCACATTTTTACTAAAACAAGTATTAAAGATAATATAGAAAGTAATTTCTAGTGTACTATAAATCTTATCAATTTATATGAAACATATATAAAACATATACATTATATATGTATCTTCACATATATCTTACACTGTTTATTTATTTACACGTGCACACAACACATGCCTAATTTAACAGCAGCATCACTATCTTATATTTTTAATGACAGAACTTTCAGCAAAGATTTGGAACCACTCTACAAAAGTTATGAGAGAACATAGTTTAAAAGAAACTGCTTGGTGAATAAGAATGATTCTAGGAGAGAAAAAAAGGAAAACTGGCATTAAACGTAGAAGTTTAGTGTCTAGCTGTTTTTAGTAAAAGAGAAGAGTTTAAGTAAAAATAGGCCTATAAGATCTATAAAGTAAAAATAATGCAATATAATGTTAATATTTCAATGTGCCTGCCTATGAAATTGTAGATTATTTTTAAAGGTTTTACTGAATTTCTTACAATATTGCTTCTGCTTTATTATTTATATTTTTCGCTGCGAGGCATATGGGGATTTAGTTCCCAGACTAGGGATCGAGCCCTCGCCCCTGCCTTAGAAAGCAAAGTCTTAACAACTGGACCTCCAAGGGAAGTCCCAAAAGATTTTTATAGATACATTTTTCTACTATGCTACCATTTGCCATCAAATTTTAACACATAAATACAGGTACATAATACAGATGAAACTATCAAATAGTACTGTATAAGGTAAATATATGATATATCCATGGTCATATATGTGTTAAGTGTATAAGTATTTCATACGTAGCCATGTGTGCTTCCTAAGTCTCCATCACTTTAGTTGAATAAAATCTCTTTTTCAGGATCTTGGTCACATTAAATGAGGACAAAGAAACCTGTTGATTCATGCCTTCAGAGTTTTAAAGTAGCATGTGCACAATATTGCAATGCTGTTTATGCAATTTCAGCATATTACCCAAATAGAATTATGATTTTTTTCTAACTCAATTTGTTCTCAAGGTTTCATTCCTCCATCAGTGATATATTGGAAAACTCCTCTAGGCAATTAATATACAGAGGATGAGTTGTAGTTCTCTGTTTCTAAAGTAATATATTTGGTAAGTGTCAATGTCCCCATATCAATTTGGATGTCCATAGGGAAAATATTTATTTTGCACCTGAAACATTAAGTCAGTTCAGTTAGTTCAGTCACTCAGTCGCGTCCGACTCTTTGTGACCCTGTGAACCCAGCACACCAGGCTTCCCTGTCCATCACCAACTCCTGGAGTCTACTCAAACCCATGTCCATTGAGTTGGTGATGCCATCCAGCCATCTCATCCTCTGTCGTCCCCTTCTCTTCCTGCCCCCAACCCCTCTCAGCATCATGGTCTTTTCAAATGAATCAGCTGTTCACATAGGTGGCCAAAGTATTCGAGTTTCAGCTTCAACATCAGTCCTCCCAATGAACACCCAGGACTGATCTCCTTTAGGATGGGCTGGTTTGATCTCCTTGCAGTCCAAAGGACTCTCAAGAGTCTTCTCCAACACTACAGTTCAAAAGCATCAATTCTTCGGTGCTCAGCTTTCTTTATAGTCCAACTCTCACATCCATACATGACTACTGGAAAAACCATATCCTTGACGAGATGGACCTTTGTTGGCAAAGTAATGTCTCTGCTTTTTTTTTTTTTATTTTTTTTAAACTTTATTTTGCTTTACAATACTGTGTTGGTTTTGCCATACATCAACATGAATCCACCACAGGTGCTTTTTAATATGCTGTCTAGGCTGGTCATAACTTTCCTTCCAAGGAATAGCGTCTTTTAATTTCATGACTGCAGTCACCATCTGCAGTGATTTTGGAGCCCCCTAAAATAAAATCTGACACTGTTTCCCCATCTATTTGCCATGAAGCGATGGGACCAGATGCCATGATGTTAGTTTTCTGAATGTTGAGCTTTAAGCCAACTTTTTCACTCTCCTCTTTCACTTCCATCAAGAGGCTTTTTAGTTCCTCTTCACTTTCGGCCATAATGGTGGTGTCATCTGCATATCTGACGTTATTGATATACATACTCTTGTTAGTTTTCCTTATGAGGATGTTCAAGTAACTATTGCTAAACTGATGTCACAGTCTCCCTAAAGAATATCATTTCTTTGGTTTGAGTTGAGGTTGATATCCTAATTCTGCCCTTAATTAGATATGGATATTTGAGTTGATCATACATTCATTTATGGCTATTGCACGAGGAGAGAAATTATGCCTGCAGGAGAAGCTGCTAGGAGGATTAGATGTATATTAAGGAGTCTTCCTAACTATGACTCCATTCATAAACCAGAGTTGCTTTGTCTTTTACATGATTCTTTAGTACATAGCAAATACATTTTTCCCTGAGAATTATATTTTAGCAATATATTTTTCATTATGTCTATTTTGGTAGCTGTTGTACACTGATTACCTTTAAGATCACTTGATGAAAGCTCCTCCCCTGCCTGCATCACCCTTCCCAACCTTTCTCTTCTGTAAAAGAAACCATAACCTCTTTAAAGCACCAGGATACCATGGACCTGTCTGTCTCTGTTCTATAACTTAAGTATAAATATGTCTTTGTCTGTCTTGTCTGCTAGGCTCTCAACTCTTCAGAGCAGGAATGTGTCTTGTGCATTATTTGTCAAAATCCAGCGGAGGACATAATGCATAGTAATTCCTCAATAAAATTGTTTTGATTTTTCCTTAAATAAAATAATATATGTATAAATGAGGAAATAGTGAAATTCTAAGCAAGGATTATAGAGAGCTGTCTCCCTTCATTAACCAAGCTAAACTTTCTGAGAAGAATACTGTTGATATTAAAACAAAATTACCCTTAAGAAGTATGGAAAACTATTACTCAGTCATAAAAGATAATGAAATTGGGTCATTTGTAGCGACATGGATGGACCTAAAGAGTGTCATATAGAGCAAAGTCAGAAAGAGAAGACAAATATTGTAGATTTGTGCGACTGAACTGAACTGAACTGAACTGAATACATATATGTGGAGTCTAGAAAAATGGTATAGGTGATCTTATTTGCAAAGCAGAAATAGAGGCACAGACATAGAGAGCAAACACTGATACCAAGGGGTAAAAGAGGGGTGTGGGAATTGGGAGAGACTGAGATAGAGACATAGACATTACTGATACTATGTATAAAATAGGTGACTAATTACAACGTACTGTAAGCCCAGGGAACTCTGCATTAATACATTGTGGTGATTAGAATGGGAAGGACATCCAAAAGGAAGTGTATACTTATATGTATATATATGTATGCTGCCGCTGCTGCTAAGTCACTTCAGTCGTGTCCGACTCTGTGCAACCCCATAGACGGCAGCCCACCAGGCTCCCCCGTCCCTGGGATTCTCTAGGCAAGAACACTGGAGTGGGTTGCCATTTCCTTCTCCAATGCGTGAAAGTGAAAGGTAAAAGTGAAGTCGCTCAGTCATGTCCAACCCTCAGCGACCCCATGGACTGCAGCCTTCCAGGCTCCTCTGTCCATGGGATTTTGCAGGCAAGAGTACTGGAGTGGGGTGCCATTGCCTTCTCCGATGTATATATGTATACACACACACACATATGTATATTTGTGTATCAGTTACACACACACATATGTATGCATGACTGATTCATTTTGCTGGACTGTAGAAACTAACACAACATTGTAAAGCAACTATACTCCAATTAAACTAGTCAGACAAACAAAAGCAAGTACATGAAAAAAGAGTTTTAAATCTGTAGCCACTTTAGAAAGGCTAATGCTGTCTTTTGGAGTAAAAAGGGAGATGACTGGGTTGTCTTGACAACCTTCTTTGTAGAGGAGGAGTTAATTCTTATATCTGACCTCAGGTTTAAATTGTGATTCTAATGTTAATCATTATAAGACATAAGCTTCACATCTCCTAAATTCAGTCAACCTGTTTCCACTATCCAGAGCCATGTTAAATAAAGAACAGTTTCTAAAGCGTTTTTCAACATTTCTAGAAAATCCTTTCTGCCCTTTTCCAAATTATGTTTCTTGTCATACAAGCTACTTTTCATGAGCTGTCTGCCACGAAGCCCTAAGAATAATGCAGATGTTTGAGTCAATAAATGGTCCATCTCTCTTTCAGACATCCTAGTATATAAATAAAATTGTACCCCACCCCACTCCTTTACACCATACTTAGATCACAATATCAATTCAAACAAAGAAATGGATGTGCTAGGAACTGGACATACAAATGCATTATTTCTCCTCTTTGAAATGAGTAAAGGAAAGGGAACTAATAATAATGTGATATTGTTGTCTACTCACTAACGACAGCGTGGAATAAATAAAAGAGTCTTCCTTTTGTTGTCCTGATAGTGAGAGATAACTGGCTTTCATAATGCTAGCGGTACAAATGTCCTCATATTTTAAAAATGTTTGATAAGATACTTATCTGTCATATATTTCAGTGGAGGTATTTTATGCTTTGTATTGTATCTAATAGGCCTATTCACAAATGAAGAGTATATGAGGGAAAAGATGAACATCACTTCATAACAAGACATTGAGATAAACTCTCCTAAACTATGAAAGCTTCCAAATGCATATGGCCCTTTTATTCCTGGCTTTTTTCTATTCAAATACCAAAGTGCTTCAAGTGGCTTTGATAACATACTTATGAATTCATGAAGACGTTTTTCATAATGTGCTCACCTTTGGTGCTGAGAGGTTATGCAGATTGCTTTTATTTGCTTGGCTGGAAAAGATCTAAGAGTGTGTTGCAGAATACATCACAATTTAGAACAATTTTTTACATTGTTCTTAGCTACGTTTCACAAACTTGCTGGAACTCTCTACCCAAACTTCAGGCAATGATAAGAATAAATGTCAAATATTATTAGTTCTGGAGTATAACTACTAATTTTGGTTTTGACTGCACAGTACATAGAAAAACCTTGGAATATTTCCAGTTATCTTCACTATCATTTAGCCCTTAAAACCCAGAGCAGACATTTAAAATGAAAAAAAGAAAAAAGTACACCATTATATTGAGGCAGCAGATGCAAGTTAGCATTATCCGAAGATGAATACTTGCAGCCTTCACTGGCAACCTGACCAGATATATTCTGTATAATTAAATAAGGGAGCAGTTTAAAAAATAAAATTATAACATCTTGGGCAATCTTTTGTAAATAATGGAGTAAGCAGCACAGAGAACAGGAAAAAAAGTCCAAATGTGATTAGCGGTTGCTCTTCATGAGAAATTTTCTCCACCTCTAATTTGACTTTTCTGAAAAGCTTTAATGAATACTTTCCTCAGTGATACTGTTTGTTGTTTTAAATATCATCATGGAATCTTTGCAGTGTTATTACCATATGAAGATGACACACTGGCGAACTTTATAAAATACCAAGTGGCTCTTGGCAGGACGTGTCTGTGTTAACTCGTTTCAGCCCGGCATGTCGTGTCCCTGTTGCTGAGCTCTTTCGCATAAATGTTAAGGTTATCACAATTCCAGGAAGAAAGTGGACTTTACGAACCCATGCTTTCTGAAGAAAAGAAGGAAGGAAGCAAAAAGTATTAATACATTGAACAAAGTGAAAGACAAGGTAGTTTAACTTGTTAGTTTGTTTGCTGAACTCAAAAGTAAATATACTGCAGCTGAAAGTGTCCATTTTTATCCGCCTGCTGCAGTAATGGTTGTGTTACTTCAGGGCTTCTACTTTAATAATTGATCATGGTTTGTATAGCATCAGCTAAGAGCAAAAATAAGAGTGTTGCTTTGAACAAACTGCAGCAACGTTATAGCATTAGGCACAGAAACAAGATTCGGGAAATATAGATATAGAAGAAACAGGAAAAAGATGGATACATTGGGTGGTAAATACTGCTTCAGGCTAGAAAGTAATGAGAATTTTTCCGTAGAGAGTTTTGACCTGCTATTCAAAAATTGTTTCTTGTCTTAATAAATCCTAAAAGTGTAATTTACTTGCAAAAGGGAAAGAACAAAGGCACCAAAATTCTTTTGATAACAACACTTGTTAAGGTTGATAAGTTGGGTTTCAAATGTGTGAAGAAAAATGTGTGACAGTTTGTTTTAAGGTGACAACCTAAGCGTTCAGATACTTCCATCTTTTGCTACTTATCAAGCAGTAGCTGAGTTGTAGTTCCACTTGTACATTTACAGCATAAATACCGAGTAGTATAGGCTGAATTCATGGAGAAAATGTGCTTATATTTTCTGGTAAATTGACAACCACAGATCTCTATAATTTTTCTGAAGCTGGTAAAAATAAGATTTTTTTCTTTGATTTTAATTTGTTTTGCATTACAAATAGGAAACACCACTCTTTTCAGAAAATATTTCTTTTCTCAACATAGAGTTTTCTAAAGATGATGGTTATTATATATTTTCTTCTTTTTCTGAATTGAATCTCACATGATTCGTAGGGGTCCCAATTGCTATATACTATATATATATACTATATATATACTATAGGGGTACCAATTACTGCATATATATGTATCTATTCAATCAGGATTTACATGTCTTATAAACTATTTATGATTTTTTAATTTAGTTTTCTTAATTGTGTGCACATGTATACGTGTGTGTACACACACTCATGAAAATCAACTTGAAGATTAGGAGAATGAGGTGGTAAATCTAAATTTAAATTCCAATTCATGCTATTAAAATAACTGCTGTAACCTGCTGCTGTGGTGTGCAATAGTGATAAGATATAAAGCAAAATGACCAAATTTTAATGAATGTAGGAATAACATTACGATGTTAATGATAATCAATGTGACTTATTCCATTATCAAACATATTGCAAAGGAGTGATTATTTATTTTATGCCTAATTACAATGGAGAAAAACAAAGCAATCACACATTTCGTATCAAAAATAAGCAGAAAAATAGGATCTAGAATAATTTGTTCTCAATTATATAGACCCTTATGGTAAAAATGATCCCCCCAATACTTGCTTCAGATCTCTACTTTGCATGTACATGTATCCCTGTAATTAAAAGGCAAGCGTTTGGGTTGAGAATTTGATGATCAATGTTAGCTTTTTTCACGAGTCCTTGGAATGTTTGTAGACCTCCACAGTCAAATGAGTTGGGAATGTTGAGCTAAATAAAGATAAGTCATTTTTTTTTTTTTAACCAAAGAATTTCTCAAGGCCTTAAGGATTCTAGTGTACACTACAAACCTTTATGCAAGGCCAGGAATGCGGTTCCCAAATAGATCTCATCATGAACGTTTTTGTTCAGAATCTCAAGGGACTGGTGAGTCTTGGAACATACTTTAAGAAATACTGATCTTGACCTATACCAGCACCAACCCTGATTCACTGTGCAGTGAGAAAATACTTTCCTCATTCTTCGACTTTTGAAATTAAAAAGGTTCCACAGAATTCCCTTATTATTTCACAAGCATTGAAAACCCTCTTAATAATTGTTGTCATAACAGAATGTTATTTAAAATGAAAATGACAAAATTGTTAGATGCAAGGTCAGAGCAGTTGACTAGACTCTAACCAACTGAAGGATATATGTGGGCAGTAGTCACCGTGCACGACTGAGTGACTGAACTGAACTGAACTGAATACATGATTTTGTTTGGGATTCAGCTAATTCCTCTATGATACACACTTTGGGGAATCACACAGTGTTGAAATCATAAATATTAAATGTTTAAATGCCAAGGAACTGTTCAAAATGATTACAACTTTTCTTCTACTCATTCAGGGTAGATTTCTTATGTCAAGCTGTAACCTAGAAAGTAAGAACACAGAACTGAGAAACCCAGAATCTGTATTTAAGGAGATACCTAGACAGGGAAGACAGACACAAAAGTAAACAAGAGCCATGTGTGTTACCGAACAGTGTGTTAGGCCTATGTTGAGGTGGATCCATAGAGTCCTGCGGGTGCATGTGGCAAGGGTTTGGGTACATTATCCAGACTGGGGAAAGCAAATGGTGATAGTTGAGCTGGTTCATGAGGGAACTGAACAAATTACTCTGGCAGAGAAAGTGCATTCCAAGAAGACAGAATGGCAAGTTCACTGGCACAGGCGTAGGAAAAAGTGTGATGTGTTTCATGATTCATACATAAAGCTCAAGGGGGGAGGAGCTGGAATGGTAAGTTTAAATAGTGATAGGAGTTTTCAAATGTTATGCCACTGACTTGGAGGTTTTCCTCTGGGTCTCAGAAATGTACGTACCACTAAAGGACGTACATTTATGAGGGGAAAGATAGATGATAGAGAGACAGCCAGAAATAGACGATGATATCTGTGTTTTCTGACATGCATGAAGGTACAAGAGTATGACTACAGATTGGGAATAGAGTTTGGAGAGTTAAAAAATTATGTCACTCAACAAAGTTTACCCAGGACAGCATTCCCTTGAGATGACATTTAAAAATAAAATAGATTACTATATAATTGTATCCTATGTCACTGATTTTCAAATTATTTCCATCCTCTCAGTCCTTTGCTCATAGATTATGCAATAAAAATAATGAAGTAGAAAAGTACCAAGAGAGGATGGCTTTGTTTGATTGGTAGAGACATGTGTATAAGGGACCCCTGGGAACAACCCAAGTAGACCCTGGGAGTTTAGAATAAAATCCTGGAACACAGTGAGGCATAAAAGCATTCTTTGAAGTACTGGCAAATCTGCATGTGTGACCAAACATACTAACCATCTTATTTTGTATTTGAAGGAGATTTTGTGCTTTCTCTCCTAAATTATTTTAAAATTGTGGTTTTCTTTCTTTATTGCACAATATGTATTGAGAACATAATACTGGCCCTGGACTAAATACCAGGCAAACAGTGGTGAACATAGAAAACATCCCAGCACCCAAGGAGCTTCCAGGTTAGAAGGGAGACGAGTAAATCATTTCCTAAGGAGGTATGAAGTGGTCACTCTGCAAAGTGTTATGGCAGAGACCACAGGAGCACCACGCAGGACAATGCTAGTGTTGATTTGGTGAGCTGGGCATCCAGAGCAGTCTCCCTGATGGGCTGAAGGTGGAGATACTGGGGTAGGTGAGACTGGAAGGGAACCTCAGGCTGAGCAAAGTGTGTGGGAAGGTGCTGTGAGACAGCAAGCAAGGCATATTCTAGGAGTCGCCTGCAGGCCAGTGTGGTTGCAGGGGTTGGGGGAGGTGTTGGGAGTAGCGGTGGGGCAGGATAGGAAGCTAGGGGTAAAGGAATCAGACTTTGGAAGATTTTGCAGGTTGAATTAAAGATTTAATATTTTTACAAAGAGCAATGGGAAAGCATTAAATGAATCAAAGCAATGTGGCAAAGTGTTTCATGAGACTGCATGTGGCTATTGCTTCTATAGGCTATAGGTGGCGACTACGTTGTTTTGCATTACATTAAGCATCTGGTCCCGTTACTTCATGGGAAATAGATGGGGAAACAATGGAAACAGTGTCAGACTTTATTTTGGGGGGCTCCAAAATCACTGCAGATGGTGACTGCAGCCATGAAATTAAAAGATGCTTACTCCTTGGAAGGAAAGTTATGACCAACCTAGATAGCATATTCAAAAGCAGAGACATTACTTTGCCAACAAAGGTCAGTCTAGTCAAGGCTATGGTTTTTCCAGTGGTCACGTATGGATGTGAGATTTGGACTGTGAAGAAGGCTGATCACCGAAGAATTAATGCTTTTGAACTGTGGTGTTGGAGAAGACTCTTGAGAGTCCCTTGGACTGCAAGGAGATCCAACCAGTCCATTCTGAAGGAGATCAACCCTGGAATTTCTTTGGAAGGAATGATGCTAAAGCTGAAACTCCAGTACTTTGGCCACCTCATGCGAAGAGTTGACTCATTGGAAAAGACTCTGATGCTGGGAGGGATTTGGGGCAGGAGGAGAAGGGGACGACAGAGGATGAGATGGCTGGATGGCATCACTGACTCGATGGACGTGAGTCTGAGTGAACTCCGGGAGTTGGTGATGGACAGGGAGGCCTGGCATGCTCGATTCATGGGGTCGCAAAGAGTCAGACATGACTGAGCAACTGAACTGAACTGAACTGAACTGAACTGAACTGAACTGAAGGATTTGGGTATTTGGCCTTAGTAGGTTTCTGACTGCCTTTGATTTAAGACTTCTAGGAATGTAACCTAATGTCAATAATTCCTTCTGGAGTTCTCTTTTAGGCTTCCATACCTATGGTCACAGGATTTATTTTCAAAATAAGTCCAGGTCAACTGAATTCAACAATGATTGGCAAACTATCAAACATTTAAAAAAGAAGAAGAAGAGAAGGTGTTCTGTTTATAAGATAGCAAAATTCTGTCCAAACCCTGGAAGGTAGAATGCCACTGACCTATGATAATTAACTTAATGAAGAAAACACAGCATTAAATTAATTGCTCAGCTGGAAATTATTTAGTAATTCTCTGACTTTTAAGTCTCAGGGGTTTTCTTCTTGATGTAATGTTAGACATCTTAAAATCATCTGAAAATGTACATTTTGGAAGCCAAATGTACTTTTCTTCACTTTTAGTTTGCAAATGTTCATTTATGTGTCTAATAATAATAAACATTTCTTGAAGGCTCAGTATCTTGAGTGTAAGCACTAAATCTGAGCATTTTAAATGATCCATCTCATTGTACTCTCACAGATATTTACATAAAGTACCGGAAATTTTTACTCTTGTTTACAGGAAACAGGCTTTAGAAGTGGATATGCTCCAATGTCATGCTGACTTATAATACCTAAATGAATAGCTGGGGCTGTTACTATTGTCACTGTTGCTGCTGAGTGGGAGGGTAGAGTGAGGCAGTTAAAGAGATCATTGAATTAGGATTGGTGACTTCAGGTTAGGTCCAATCTTCCCAGGTGGGTACCCTTGATCAAGTCTCTTTACTCATGAGCCCTTCATCCTTAAAGGAAAGGACTTGATGAAATACTGGACCAGATACTACTCAAGAATTTATCATTGGATTTACAAAGTTTTAATAGTTAGGTACAGGGCTTCCCAGGTGGTGCTAATGAATCTTCCTGCCAATGCAGGAGACACAAGAGATGTGGGCTCGATCCCTAGGTCAGTAGATCCCCTGGAGAAGGGAATGGCAACCCACTATAGTATCCTTGCCTGTAAAATCCTATGAACAGAAGAATCTGGAAGGCTATAGTCCATGGGGTCACAAAGAGTCAGACATGACTGACTGAGCACAGGAGCTAAGCAAAGAGATGCAATGGGACAGCAAAGATGAGCTCTATAAAAAGTAGGCAATATGGCTTATTTGTGACACCAAGCAAAGCTACAAGATGTCAGAAGGCTATGGCTGGGAAGATAGACTAGATTGTATTCCAAAGAATCATGTAATCTGGAAGGAAATCTGGAATTATTCCATTAGGCAATAGGATCACCAAAGAAAGTAAATTCTGGAGTATTTCAGTCATGCCATGAAACTGGAAACTCAGACCTGAAAACTTCCTTTTTAAATTAGCTCAGATACCTTCTGGCTTTTCCTTGGTATTTGTGGTCTTATCTACTAAGGCTCTTTCCTAAAATTCTCAAGTTATACTTCTATGTATGATCACATAAAATACCATACTATACTTTAAAGCATAACCAGCTATAGTTTTCAGCATTATCATTTTAATTTGACTTAGATTTTGGATTATTTTAGGTATCTTGTGTCTTGTTGTGTGAAATTGTCTCTGTAGAGGGCATTTTGGTTGTTCTACAACATTTTCATAGGGCCCATAAATCAACAGCAATCTTCTTTCAGTTGAATCATTTTTTTTTTAATTTTTGAATTCTAAATGCTTCAGAGGCACATAACCCAAAGTTAGCATTCTCTCCTTCTCTTTGAAAACTGCAGTCAATATGTTTAATACTCACTACTGTCAAATACAGAAACACAAAGTATGAGCACTGTTTCTTGCATCCTAAAAGGAGGTGCATTTTGTTGGCAGTGATACCTACAGATTGGCCTTCTACACTTGCAATTTGTTGATTGGAATAAGGGAGAAGCTGCAAACCAAAGAGAACCAAGACAAATTGGAAACCAGTCAGGGTGAGAGTAACCAAAGGTCAATCAGGCAATGCAAGAGTAAAGGGGACAGAAAAGAAGGGTGTGCAATGGTGAGTTTTAAGTGAGAGTTTTGAGAAGTTTTGTTGGAGAGTTGAGTGATTTTGAGATATACCCACTGTATGAGATACAGGAATAAAGTTAGGAAGATATTTTTAAGATTTTTGTGTCTTCCTGATATAGATTCTATTTGTTAACTATTGAGAATGAAAATGCTTGTCCCCAAATTTTTACTAGTGGATATGTTTATTTTTTAATTTTAAAAGAAATCAATATTTTTATGGGGGATAGGGCACACTGGAATGGAGCAGCACTGTTCAGGTTGATGATAAGCCTCATATCTGCTAACCTCTAAGGTGGAAAACTTACGGCGACTTTAGGACCAGGGATTTCTAGGATATATTTTTCCATTTTTCTGATGAGAAAAGTCATGCTGATGGGGACAATTTGCTACTCAGACCATAAGAGTCTAGTTCAAGTGGCCAAGGAACAAAATGAAGAGAGTTATTTAAAAAATATTTCCCTTTTCCTGTGTTTCTGACATTTGACTTATGATGATAAAAATGGTAAAAGAAAAATCACAAATATAAAAAAAAACAAACATAGAAGCTAATCTAATAAGAAATCAGAATACTGAAAATTTTAAACTATGTGATATGTGAATTAACAAACATAAGATAGATTACACAAATAGTTTTCACAATTTGTGGGACAGCTCTTCTTTCATTGAACTTAATTGTTTTCTATAACATGTAGGGAAATGTTCTCTTTTCTATGAACACTTGCAGGTCTTGCCATTATGATTTTGTTCTTTCTTGCATTAATTTATGTCTCTAGCTTCCCTTCGGAGAAGGCAATGGCACTCCACTCCAGTACTCTTGCTGGGAAAATCCCATGGATGGAGGAGCCTGGTAGGCTGCAAAGAGTTGGACACGACTGAGCGACTTCACTTTCACTTTTCACTTTCATGCATTGGAGAAGGAAATGGCAACCCACTCCAGTGTTCTTGCCTGGAGAATCCCAGGGATGGCAGAGCCTGGTGGGCTGCCACCGTCTATGGGGTCACACAGATTCGGACACGACTGAAGCGACGCAGCAGCAGCAGCAGCAGCAGCAGCTTCCCTTTTCTGGGGAGTTCATTGAGAGGAAGAGCTAAATCATATTTTTCTCTCATCTTCATTATCTTAGAAAAACCTCTACCTAGTAGCTACTCATTAAATGTATGAAGAATCCTTTTTAAAGACACTATTACACTTGAATTGAGATCTTTAGATTATTCTCTACTGTTACAAAAGTATAAGAAACTATTTCATCTACATGACAATTTTACAGATAAAACTAACAGACTCTTCAGAAGTCTCTGGCAAGGGCAGCCAGTACATGAGACTGTGTCTAGTATTAATAACTCTGTTAAACACACTGACTAATACATTTTGGGGAAATTATTTTGAAATAATATATGATCAGTCTGTTTAGTTTCACCCCCAGATCCCTATCCTTCTTGGTTGTGGCTATGCTTGGTCAGAAGCAACAAGTGCATGTGAAAGGAATGAAACATGAAATCTCTCTACATCAGATTGTCTCATTAAAATCATTTCATTTTTCCTTCACATGTAACCTTCTAAAATTTCTCACTCCTCTGCATCTCCTCTGTATTAGATAGTGATTTACAGACTGTCTCTCTAATTTCCAACAAAAAGCATAGTAATTATTGTTTCTCCTTCCACTTATTTAGTAAATTCAGTGGATACAAATTGCCTTGACCAGTGTAGCAAGAAGTATTCTTAAAATTACACAGAATTTAGAATTTCACAAAATCATGGTAATTTTTCATTCTTGCCAATTCTACTTCTTAGGGGTCTTAAATGTAAGGCAACATGAAATATTATATCGTTGAATTTTAAAGAAGAATTTTAATCATTAAAAATAAATATGAATCCTATTTTTATTTGACCTAGCCAAAATTCTTCACAATGCTCATGTATTTTGTCAGAATTATAGAGACAGGTCTGAATTTATGTTTCCAAATGCCATAGGAGTTATCATGAGCTATATGCTCATTTAAGAGCAGAATTTTACTCATTGTACATAACGACATCATAGACAATTGTGATGATTTGTAGATTTGGGAAAAGTGCCAGCTCTATCCCACATATCAATAAATGCTTTCTGGGCTTTTCATGGATATCATTGGTATTGCCAGTGTTTTATGGGGAAAAAAATGTCCTCATATGGGAAGTGTCTGTCCTACATGTTTTGGACATACAAACTGCAGAACAGGACAGGCTTTGGAACAAAATAATGCTCAGTTCACAGTATAACATTTCATGAGGAAAACAAGTGTTTGGAACTGGAAAGATGATTTATTTTTTGTGCTATTAATAAAGCCTTAATAAAGGGATTTTTAATGTGAATATTCCATGATCTTTCTCTCCTGTATGGCAATCGAGTAATTTGCCTACTTAGAGGGTATTTTTCTAGATTCATGTTGATTCTTCAGTATTATTGTATAAGTAATTTCATTTTAAAGGCTATAAGCCTCACAGGGTCTATGTCTAGCATTAAAGCTCCAAGAGGCAGAAATAAATCATAGCATTCCACCAATCGTCCTGACAACCTTTAGGTTTATATAGAATTATTTCACCTAAGTCCCAGATTCTATCTATTCTTTTACTCCTATGTGCCAGAAACTATGCTGAGTTCCAGATGAGGCAAAAAGGTTAAAAAAAAAAAAACTCAGAAGAATATGTTTTCAAACTATGTAGAAAGATATATTATAGATAAATGATTACTAGTTATTTTGTTCAAAATCTCTTGATGGTGAGTCCTTCCCTGGCCACAACTATCAACAGTATTAATCACCCCTTCAATGTTACACATCTTTCATTTAATCTTCTTAGAACTCAACAGTAACCAAAAAAGGTATGTAATATAATATTATATACCGCATGATATAAAAATACAGATTGTCTTATTTTATTTCCTGTGATTAAGACTTGAATCCAAATTCTATGAGATTAGAAATTTTATTTGTTTTGTTCAGAGACATATCCTCAATGCCTAGCACATAATGGAAGCTTGATAAATTGTTGCTGAGTGAATGAAGATGGTACTATGCTTTGTAGCAGAGTATGCTTTTACCATGAATATGGAAGCACAAATGGGAAGCTTGCATACAGAGAAACAAAAATTTATACAAGGAATATGATATTTCATCTGGGTTTTGATAGATGAGTAGGAGTTCACCTTGCAGGCAAGGAAATGTGTACAGAGACTAACTCAGGAAGATTAAATAGCACCTATGAAGCATAGATATGTATGTTGACAAAGAGTTGTCAATTCTGGGAGAGAATATGAAGTCAGTAAGTGTTGAAGGGTATTTAGCATGGAGTGGCATGATCAAGAAAGGTCAGAGAAGAAGATTGGTGAAAGAGGATCAGAAAACAGAGATTGGACTATTAAGAGTCTTATATATCATGGTCAGAAGTTTGAATTTCATTCTTCAGGCAATAAATAATCTTCAAAGGATTTTCTGTAGAGAAAGATCACAATTGTCCTTGAAAGATCACTCTGTTGGCAGTGTGGAAAATGGATAGGTACTCAATATTTGTTGAGTTAATGAATGATTTTTCAACAGTACTTTAGACCTTACAATTTGGTGATTCTTCAAGCTTCACTATAAATATTGACAGATTGCAAAAATAAATATCTCAGAATGATGGAGCAGTTCTACTGTAGAAGACAAGATTATACCCAATTTTTCAGAACGTAAAAAATGGGGAACTTTCCCTAAACCTCTCAGCAGTTTCATAACTATTCGTATCATTACACTAATCTTGGTTACTCCTATTAATGATTTCTTTTCTCTGAAAATCTTTAACTGCCTAACAGAAGCTTTCTACTTGAGAAACAAAAACAACTTTTTGACTTTTTGCTGTCTGCCAAAATTGATTTGCTACAAATCAAGTTTAGCTATGTACTTCTTATTCATTATGGAAAGTAGTTAATGCAAATTTAAATATCAACGCTCCCTACCACAGATAAAAACAAACTTACATGAAAAACAGATTGCCAGGCAGGCTTTGAGGAGTCTCTGATGCACACACATTCAGAACGATTACTCATTCTGAATTCCTTTCAATAGCACACCTCTCACTCTCTCACCTTCCCTAGTACGGTGGGAATTGGATCTTACATGAAAACCCTTCTTTTTTTCTGATTGTTTGAAAGTAGTTAGCATCTTTAACCTTGCCTGGAAAAGTAGATACCTATAAAAGTAATGTAGGTAATTTGATATTCCTTCTTTCAAAACCTAATATCTTCATCAAGAACAGAGATTATAGGTATCTTTCAAGTCTGAAATTATTTCTTTGAAGAGTTAATATTAAAGAAGTGCTAATTTTTCTTAAAATCTCTCTGGCTGAAGTATATAAAACAGAGTTAACACCTTATGAAAGTACTCTATTTGTCATTAATGCAATAGTATTTTGTCTAAAATTTGACATAAAGTGTTTACCAATTTCTATCAGGCCAGTAAACTCTGACTGTCCCAAGGAAAAGCTGAGAGTGTCAGGCAGACCATGGCTTGTGAAGGACATTGAGTGATTTATTTATCACAGTTATTCATTCATCTTACACATTTGTTACTGAGTGTCTCATAGGTGTCAGGCGGATAGGAATGAAGATCCATAAGACTTTTTCTAGGAAGGAGCTCACATGACATTAAAAAAGGGGAGAAAAACCATAAACAAATAAACAAGGAAGCTTCAAGAAGTATCAAGTAGTTCTAAGGCTTTGAAGAAAATAAAACTAAGGAAAAAGGCTTCAAGGCTACTACTTTACCTTCCAGTGCTATTAAGTGGTCATAAGAATCTTGTCTTTAAGTTGAACCCGGATTTTCTCAGGCCTCTCTTACTTCAGCCATTGCGTAATTCAGCAACAACCATGAATCACTAGCAGCTGAGTGTTTTGGGTTGGTCATTTACCAAACTTTTTACCCTACACTGATGACATTTGAAAGTTATCTGGCTTGATTAGCCAATACATTTATTTCAAACTGATTTCCTGTTAATGGATTTAAATCACCTCAAAAAATAGAAATTATGCTTTCAATAGTTAAAAGTATCTTATGGGTTTGGAGTGTATAAAATCAGAAGGAAGAGCTACAATTAGCCTAAGCCAGTCTCAGTTCAAGCTTCCCCCACATGATTTTACTAATACCCTTCAAATTCTGACTTCTGCCATTCCAGCCATATGTCTCTTTAAGCAGATCCACTCTGCAGTGCCAAAGTGTGTCAAGGACATTGCTAGGTTACCAAAAACATTTTTTTATGTGCAACTTTTTATAATATTCCAAAGTCTTCTTCCACCTGAACCCCACCCCAACCCCTAAAATACAATTTTAATAACACACATTAAAATGCCATGCTGATAATAAAACCAGAGATATATTACAGGGAATCTGTCTGCATTTTTTTTTTAACGCCTTTTGGCACTAGCATAATGGCGTAAGCACATGGACTCACACACATTGCCTAATTTCTTTTCTCTTTTTTTGGTTTTGGGTACAAAGTAGTGCAAAAATTTATAGTGATGCTATTCAGTGCATAAATGTCAATTTAAGAAAGAGCTGAGAGAGAGGGATATAAATTTGTGTTTGCGAGATGTACTAACACCGTAGAACTGTGTATGTAAGGGATGTGGCTTTTTAGTTTCTGATCGCAGTTTTATAATCATATTATCCTGTGTTGCTATTGGGGAAAGCAACAAACAGTGGCTTCTGCCATCTCAATGAACAGAGAGATCTCTGGAAATTGCACCTGTTCATTATTATGTGAGAAAGCCTTCTGTGGGCAGAGAGGAGGAATTCAGTCTTATTCTCAAACTGTTGCCTAATTCTTATAACTTGTGCATATTTTCTGAGTGATGATTGTACAATCTGCTACACATTTTGGGATAAAAACATTATTGAAATTGAGCATGCTAACTTTAACCAAGCTGCATATTTTGTGAATCGGGTTGTAAAGTTGACTGCCACAAGACAGCCATGTCCTATAAAAATTAGCATATATACACACACTCACCAATCCACACCCACACACATATGTTGACACACACACATATACTCTCTCACAAACACACCAGGGAGGACATAATTTAACACTTGGAGGCTCATTACTCTTCTAAGATAAAGAGTTAATTTTTTTTTCCCCTACTGCTCTTCCTATCTTTGAAACACCATGAGTCATGGTGTTTCCCATTTAACAAACACCATGGATTCTTTATTGTCTGTGAGGCTTCCATGTACTGCAGTAAATTTGGATTGAATATGTTATGTCCCAATTGACAGTAGTGATTAAGCCAAAAATAAGTGCATTCTCCTTTAAATGTTAGCTGTAGCATCAAGTAGCATCCTCTACACTATGCTGTACTCAAACAAGTCAGTCTGCACAGACCAAAATGTTGATGGATATACAGCAGATCAAAAACAGGAGAGGCATTTTGAAGTACTCGTTATCTGTCTGAGACGATAGGCTTCTGCATTTGTACCTCTTTGCAAAAGAGACTTCATATTATTTTGTCAGTTTGTTTCAATTTGAGAGGTGTTGAAATTGGTATTCATTTTTTGATATAACCCTTACATTGTACAATTTACGAAAACTGACTGAAAGAGATAAATTAAATGGGTAGAAATATTTTCAAATCAAAGACCAACTGACATATATAAAAATGATGTATGTTTCCTACATGGTCCACAGGGAGAATTCTGCAGGCTTGCTATGATCTCTACAATTTGCTTCAGGGCAAACTAGATTCTGGGATATTCTATTATCCCTTTGGTCTGTTTATCATGGAAACTGATGTACAAATCGAGAGTACTTTTTGGTCTCTTTCTTTATATATGGTTGGAACTGGTAAGAATTCACTTATCTCATGTCCTCACCTTCAGTAAAGTGCTACAGAAGAGTTCAGTGACCAGTAATCAATTATTATTGAGAAGCAATCAATTGCTAATTTCCATAATTATGCACATCTAAACACTATGAACAAGAAAGAGAAACAAAGCTGCACTCCAAGCATTGCCTTGTTAGCAGTATTTTGTTAACACAGGCTCTAAAAAAAGCTGCCGCAGCTGGTACCACAAATGTGTTTCCAGTATTCAGGCCATCAACGTGATTCGTCGCTAAATGTATAGAATCAGCTTCTTGCTAAAAACTACAATTACAGGTGATATACAGATTGAAATCACAGGGCTGGTTTGTCGAAGAAAATTGTCCTAATGATGGGTTTTCGGATGGGGAATGCAGCTCTTTTCTTTCTCTGTGATGGGTTGTGAAGGCAGCTGCACCTGCCTCTATGCTGTATTCTGCCGCACTTAATGATATCTGATGATATCATTAGGCAAAGTGTTCATAAACAGATGTTGAGCCTGTGCCTAAATGCTGTCAGATGAGCGGTTGCTGGCCTGAAACAGTATTATTTATATAGAACATTTACGTTTGTTATGTTAATAACCCCACTATTAGCTCTCTGGATGTTACGTTAGGAATGTAAATGTAGTTAATATGAATAACAACCTCTTTACTCTTTGTGCTGCAGTTGAGTATAACTTTTAGGCTTTGGGAGAGAAACAAAGATACCCTCACCAAGTCCTTTCGACTTCTTTTTTTTTGGCACCATTTTGAAATTTTGATCAAAAGATAAATGGTAAGAATTTGTAGGACAGATGCTAGATATTAGGATTTGATTTTCCTAACAGTTAATAATTTCAAGAGATTCTGATATCTATGTGTTTCCTTGTGTGAGCCCAACCTGTGACCCTAATACACTTAGTGTGGTCATCATGGACACCAAATTGACACCATTTCTACTGGAATGTCCCTAACTGTTGGGATATGAACCCATTTTCCTCCAGCTCTTAACACATTGGGACTCTGGTATCATGTGTCATAGTCATTCTTTTTCACTTTTGTGTTAGTGATTTAGGCTTTACCTTGATGTCACAGTTGCAGTGCCTAAAAATATCACATGACAGTTACTATCTCTGTGTGTGTATTTAAGCCAAAGTTGAATTTTATACCTCATAGTTGATTCATGCAGAGTAAGTTATGTAAATTCTGACAGTCATCAAATGTGCAATATTTTTGTGAAATACTGTTCTACTGTGATAGCCACATTATTTTTTGAAAGTGCCTTTGTCATTTTTATGACATTTTAACTCTTTCAAGAGTTTTCAATACTGAAAAAATGCACTTGTTTATTTTTAAGATCCGAAAAACTATTATTTGGAATGTTTATTGAAGAAAAAACAAAGGGTGCTAAGCCAATGCTTTCTTATAACCATAATTAGAGGTTAGAATGATTTTTGACATGTCATTCTTATCTCAAGTAATTCTTATGAAATCATTCATATTACTAAAACTGGTAAAGACATCCTTGTGTGTTTGTTTCAGAGACTCTAGGTGTGAACGGTGTACTAGAGGTATGTGTTTACATATATAACTTCTTTCATTTCATCTTATTTTTAAGGATAATCTGAATTACCTGTGATTTTAAATAATCATAATGGAATCTCAGGAAAATTTTTCCTGGGCTTCTTACTACATGTCATTTCAATTCTGGTCTGGGAAATACTAGAAACTTAAGATTTTTTTTTGATATGGAGATTTACTAACATATCCCAAATAAAGAAACAGGAAAAAGTAAATTAAATCAGAGGATATTTTGTTCCATACAAATTGCTTCCTGACTATGATGTTTACATGGATTTTTTTTTAAATTGTAACTTCTCCTAAAATTGGAACTCTTAAAACATAACATTTCTTAAATCTTCTCAGGTAGTAAGACTATCAAAACTTTGCTTGTGAGGGAAATCTGTGTACTGGAAGGAATGAACTAACTTTCAGCATATTCTGAACAACATAGGTAAATATAAAATGTCAGAGGACTCTGAGGACCTGTTGAATTATTTAGACTTTTCAACACGTCCAGTGTGCCTTTTATAAGGGAAAATCTTAAGCGGGGAGCAGGAAACTCCAGCCACCATGGAGTGTATTTTATTTGCTTGATACAGTCTGAAGTTGTTCAGAAGAAACTTGAGATTGCCTTTTTGTTTGTCCACTCAACACTTAGGCAAGCTAGCCCATGAAAATATTCATTCTGAACTCCTCAGAAATTTAGGTCAATTTGAGTGAGAGGATAAAGGAACTATGGAAAGCATCAACTACTGTTGAAACAAGATCAATTTATTACAGTCTATTCAAAGTGCATGGAAGCCCACCACTGTTTCCAGGAAGCCTTCGTTTCCTGTCTTCTCTTCAGTAGCAGCAGTTCTGATAGTATGTTAGGATGAATGCATGTCTGTGGCAAATATTAACTTATCTTCATTATGAAAGATGGAACTGATGTAGTCATCTAGCTGGTAATTTTCCAGAATGTTTCATTTCTTTGGTTGAAATGGGTGATGGTCACTTTGAAATAGAAAATATCTCTGCTGAGGCCAATTGGTATATTCTACTTTTAAAAAACATTTCTATTTACCTAAAGAACTAGATTATTATATAAATCTCTTGATACATAATATTATTTTTATTGGTCTGATGACATTATTACCCTACATACAAGGACTGTTGTTTTTCCTATGTCCTATAAAAGACTGCAGAATTCAAGGGTAAAGTAATGGTATACATCAAGAATCAAGCAATGTGTATTCTAGTGTTGGCTTAACAAATGCTTAGCAAGTGTAGGTTTGCATACAAATGTCTAGCAAATGCATTACCTTTCTGCTGCTGCTGCTGCTAAGTCGCTTCAGTCGTGTCTGACTCTGTGTGACCCCAGGACGGCAGCCCACCAGGCTCCCCAATCCCTGGGATTCTCCAGGCAAGAACACTGGAGTGGGTTGCCATTTCCTTCTCCAATGCATGAAAGTGAAAAGTGACAGTAAAGTCGCTCAGTCGCGTCTGACTCTTAGTGACCCCATGGACTGCAGCCCACCAGGCTCCTCCGTCCATGGGATTTTCCAGGCAAGAGTACTGGAGTGGGGTGCCATTGCCTTTTCTGGTATTACCTTTCTAGGCCTCCATTTATCTGCTGTGATATAGTTATACCTTATTGTTTTGCTTCTTGGAAAGATATCTGTATACATGATAAAATACTAAGATTTGTAGAAATATATCATGTGAATCCAATTTTAATTGAAACAAAAAAACTAGTGACAGTGTTATTTTATTAAAATATAGTAGGCTTTTTGAGAAAATACATTAGAATTAAATACTTATTAGAGAATACCTCCTGTGATGACAGCAATAATAATCCTGTCATTGGTTTTATTAGCTTTTTGTTATTATTTTCATAAATTTTTGTTTAGATCTCCAAAATGGAGAAGAGGTATGCAAAAATAATTTTTACCAACACAAATGATACATATTTGTTTTTTGTCAGAATATCCTTCCCTTTAGTGGAACCCACTTAAAGTGAATCTGTCTGTTCATGTTTATAATTAGCTTAGTTTTCAACATGTTTTTATAAAACATATCTTTGATTCACTGATATGGCATTTTGTGTCTCTTGTGTGTATCCTCACTGGAACAACCAGAGACTTTTATCAGTTGCCTGAGTGTCAACATCGATAATAGTTAGGACATTTCATGTAGAATTTCTTTAATGAATATAAGAAAAATGTTTGCCTTTTAAAAGTAAAACTGTATCTTCAAAGATAGGTCGTAACTTGTTTTGTATCAAAGACAAGTTAGAATAGCTTAGGAGATAGTAATCATTCAGTATTTTATCATTTTTTCCTAATTAATGAAATTATATTTTTGTCATTAGTTGGATCTCAAGGAGCAAATAAGAAATATAAACCATTTAGCTACCTGTCCCTGCTCTTTTTATGTATTTTACTGGACTTTCTTGAAGGCCATCAGGGTCTCTGTAGGAGATTTGGAGACAGTAAACATGGAGTAATTATTAAAGTTATCAGTTCAGTAAACATACCATAGTTACTAAAGTTAACAGTTTAAGAATAGATTAAGTATGCAGAGACTGCTTTTGTCAGTAAAAAATGCAAAAAGTGTATGTGTTAACTCTTATATTTTACTTAACATGTGTAAAGACTATTGGCTTCTTCCTACAGTTTTGGGGCTTCCCTGATATCTCAGTTGGTAAAGAATCCACCTATAATTCAGGAGACCTGGGTTCGATCCCTCGGTTGGGAAGATCCCCTGGAGAAGGGAAAGGCTACCCTTCTCCAGTATTCTGGCCTGGAATGCCATAGACTGTATAATCCATGGGGTTGCAAAGAGTTGGACACAACAGAGTGACTTTCACTTTCACTCTTTTTCAGTATACAGTGGCCATAAGTAATCAATTAATAAGAAAAAATAATTTTTAAAGTCATTACAAGTTTCTGATAAGGCATATCCTTCCACTGGGTTCTATAATATCATCAGGGAATTGTCCAACATAACTGGTACCTCAGAGCTGATTTTCACCTAGAAAGGGAGTGGGGGATGAAGAAAGTTTTGAAAAGCAGAGAAGGAGAAAGCAAGACTACTGAATTCTGGATATAGAACTATGAACCAAATTCTTCTTTCATTAAAGAAAATCTTTAAATTGACAAAAAAATATCTGTTTGCCATGATGCACAGAATTTGCTTCCGGTGGTCAAACAGTTACTTGGGTCCATTTCTTCTACTCAGAAAAGGTTTTTTAACCTGAGAAGATATGTGATGCAATGAATATGCTGTTGGCCCAGATTTGAGCACTTGCAGTTACCTTTGATTAAGCCGGAGACTTGTAGTAGGAAGGTTAATGTCAGAAGATTTCCCACTTTTCAGTCTTGTGTCTGCATCAACAAGATTGAACTAATTGTGGCTCAGCCGGTAAAGAATCCACCTGCAATGTAAGAGACATGGGAAATGGGAGTTCGAACCCTGGTTTGGGAACATCCTCTGGAGCAGGAAATAGCAACACATTCCAGTATTCTTGCCTGAAGAAATCCCATGGACAGAGAAGCTTGACAGGCTACAGTCCAAAGTGTTGCAAAGGGTCGAAACAACTAAGCATCCATGGATAGTATTAATAATATTTGCTAATGGGCATTCAGAAAATGAACTACTTTGGTATCTTTGCTGTAATATGGCGTGGAATTAGGACTATATTTTTATCTTAGATAACAGAGAATGCTTTTTATCCCTAGAAGTACATAAAGTCTCATTACAATATTTTTATAGTATGAACAATGAACAATCAGAAGTTCATTATTTATAACATACATTTATTCAAAAGATATAAATTTCCTAGAATTCATTACCTTAAACAAAATTGTTATATACTGACTTTAAGTGTGTGTACTCAGTCGCTCAGTCGTGTCCAACTCTTCATGACTCATGGACTGTAGCCTGCCAGGCCCCTCTATCCATGGAATTCTCCAGGCAAGAATTCTAGAGTGGGTTACCATTTCCTACTCATGGGTAACCTTCCGACCCAGGGATGGAAACTGCATCTTTTGCGTCTCCTGCATCCAGGTGGATTCTTTACCCCTGCATCACCTGGGAATCCCATTTTTACTTGCATTGCTGCTGCTGCTGCTGCTGCTGCTGCTGCTGCTAAGTCACTTCAGTCATGTCCGACTCTGTGTGACCCCACAGACAGCAGCCCACCAGGCTCCGCCATCCCTGGGATTCTCCAGGCAAGAACACTGGAGTGGGTTGCCATTTCCTTCTCCAATACTTGCATTACTCACTGAGAATCAAGACAAAGCTTCACCCTAAATAACCCTGTTGGTCCCTACCTTCCAACCATCATTACAATAATTCTTTGTGTTTCTAATCATACTGTTGTAGAATTTTATATGTTTTTCCCCATTGCCTTTGGCATAGAATACCCCAACTTATTTAGTGATTTTAAGGTTTTAATGGCATATTTTCCAAAGAAATTTATAGTCTGGGAAACATTTATACAAAGAGTTTTCTTTATGAATTACCACCAACCACTGAAGAAGTCTGGAGAAGGAAATGGCAACCCACTCCAGTATTCTTGCCTGAAGAGTCCCATAGACAGAGGAGCCTGGCGGGCTACACAGTCCATAGGGTCGCAAAGAGTCGGACATGACTTAGTGATTAAACCACCACCACCAGTCAAGAAATTACTTCTAGAAAATTATATTTTCAGGATTCATTTAGTATGCCTTTAATAGATTTGTCTTTTGTTACTTTCCAGAGTCATTAAAATAAAATAATGATCTGTAAATATGGTTATCTTCAAAGTACTTAAGAATTTGGAGTTAATTTCAATCATCTATGACTAGCTTTTTTTTTTTTGAGTAGTGTTTTCTAAATAGTGGCTCATGGTCTTCCTGATACTCTATAGAAAAATCTGTAGTCAAATAAGTACACAAATAAGTGTACTATTTGTATGTACTATTACCCTCCTAGAGAATCATAATACATATTAATGTTAGAATGAGAGGAGT